>NW_027308177.1:0-27500 GCF_047496885.1 Scyliorhinus torazame
ACTCACTCCCCCCTCACCCCCCTCACTCCCCCCTCACCCTCTAACTCCCCCCCTCACTCCCCCCTCCCCCCTCGCCCCCCCCCACTCCCCTCACCCCCCCTCACACCCCCCTCACTCCTTACTCACCCCCTCACTCCCCACTCACCCCCTCACTCCCCCCTCACTCCCCCATTCACTCTCCCCCTCACTCCCCCTCACTCCCCCTCACTCCCCCCTCACTCCCCCCTCACCCCCTCACTCCCCCCTCACTCCACTCTCACTCCCCCCTCCCCCCTCGCCACCTCACTCCCCCTCACTCCCCCCTCACCCCCTCACTCCCCACTCACCCCCCTCACTCCCCCTCACTCCCCCCCTCACCCACCTCACTCCCACTCACTCCCCCCTCACCCCCCCTCACTCCCCCTCACCCTCTCACTCCCCCCTCCCCCCTCGCCCCCTCACTCCCCCTCACTCCCCCTCACCCCCCTCACTCCCCACTCACCCCCTCACTTCCCCCCTCACACCCCCTCACTCCCCCCACTCACTCTCCCCCTCACTCCCCCTCACTCCCCCCTCACCCCCCCTCACCCCCCCCCTCACCCCCCTCACCCCCCTCACTCCCCTCTCACTCCCCCCTCGCCCCTCGCCCCCTCACTTCCCCCCTCACCCCCCTCACTTCGCACTCACCCCCTCACTCCCCGCTCACTCTCCCCCTCACTCCCCCTCACTCCCTCCTCACCCCCTCACTCCCCACTCACCCCCCCCTCACCCCCTCACTCCCCCTCACTCCCCCATCACCCCCCCTCACGCCCCCCTCACTCCCTCCTCACCCCCTCACCCCCCACTCACTCCCCCCTCACCCCCTCACTCCCCCCCTCACTCCCCCCTCACCCCCTCACTCCCGCTCACACGCCCCTCACTCCCCCGTTACCCCCTCACTCCCCCCTCACTCCCCCCTCACCCCCCCTCACTCCCCCTCACCCCCCCTCACTCCCCCCTCACTCCCTCCTCACCCACTCACTCCCCCCTCACTCCCCCCTCACTCTCCCCCTCACACCCCCCTCACTCCCCCTCACTCCCCCTCACTCCCCCCTCACCCCCTCACTCCCCCCTCACCCCCTCACTCCCCCCTCACTCCCCCCTCACCCCTCACCCCCCTCATTCCCCCCTCACTCCCCCTCACCCCCCCTCACTCCCCCCTCACTCCCTCACTCCCCCTTCACTCCCCCCTCGCCCCCCCTCACTCCCTCCTCACCCCCTCACTCCCACCTCACCCCCCCTCACTCCCCCCTCACTCCCCCTCACTCCCCCTCACCCCCCTCACTCCCCCCCTCACTCCCCCTCACTCCCCCCTCACCCCCCTCACTCCCCCCTCACCCCTCACTCCCCCCTCGTCCCCTCACTCCCCCTCACCCCCTCTCACCCCTCTCACCCCCCTCACTCCCTCACTCCCCCCTCACCCCCCCTCACTCCCCCCTCACTCTCCCCCTCACTCCCTACTCACCCCTCTCACCCCCCCTCACCCCCTCACTCCCCCCTCACCCCCCTCACTACCCCCCTCACTCTCCCCCTCACTCCCTACTCACCCCTCTCACCCCCCCTCACTCCCCTCACTCCCTCCTCACCCCCTCACTCCCCCCTCACCACCCCTCACTCCCCCCTCACTCTCCCCCTCACTCCCTACTCCCCCCTCACCCCCCCTCACTCCCCCCTCACCACCCTCACTCCCCCTCACTCCCCCCTCACCCCCCTCACTCCCCCCTCACCCTCTCACTCCCCCTCACTCCCCCCTCACTCCCCCCTCCCCTCGCCCCCTCACTCCCCCCTCACTCCCCTCACCCCCTCACTCCCCCCTCACTCCCTCACTTCCCCCTCACCCCCTCTCACTCCCACTCACTCTCCCCCTCACTCCCCCTCACTCCCCTCACCCCCTCACTCCCCCTCACCCCCCCTCACTCCCCCTCACCCCCCCCCTCACTCCCCCGCACTCCCCCCTCGCCCCCCTCACTCCCCCTCACTCCACCTCACTCCCTCTCACTACCCCCTCCCCCTCCCCTCACTCCCCCCTCACTCCCCCTCACCCCCCCTCACTCCCCCTCACTCCTTACTCACCCCCTCACTCCCACTCACGCCCCCTCACTCCCCCTCACTCCCCCACTCACTCTCCCCCTCACACACCCCCCTCACTCACGCTCACTCACCCTCACTCCCCTCAACCCCCCTCACTCCCCCCTCACCCCCTCTCACTCCCCCCTCCCCTCGCCCCCTCACTCCCCCCTCACTCCCCCCACACCCCCCTCACTCCCCCTCACTCCCCACTCACCCCCTCACTCCCCACTCACTCTCCCCCTCACGCACCCCCCTCACTCCCCCCTCACTCCCCCTCACCCCCTCACTCCCCCCTCACTCTCCCTCACTCACCCTCAATCCCCCTCATTCCCCCTCACTCACCACTCACTCCCCCTCAATCCCCCTCACTCCCCCTCACTCCCTCTCACTCCCCCTCTTCCCCCACACTCCCCCCTCACGCCCCCTCACTCCCCCCCCCTCACCCCCCTCACTCCCCTCACTCCCCTCACTCCCCCTCACACCCCCCACACTCCCCCTCAATCCCCCTCAATCCCCCTCACTCCCCCCTCACTCCCCTCTCACTCCCCTCTTCCCCCACACTCCCCCCTCACCCCCCCTCACTCCCCCCTCACCCCCCTCACTCCCCTCACTCCCCCTCACTCCCCCCTCACACCCCCCACACTCCCCCTCAATCCCCCCTCAATCCCCCTCACTCCCCCTCACTCCCCCTCACTCCTCCCTCACTCCTCCCTCACTCCCCCCTCACTCCTCCCTCACTCCCCCTCACCCCCTCACTCCCCCCTCACTCCCTCCTCACTCCCTCCTCCCCCCTCACTCCCCCTCACTCCCCCTTCACCCACTCACTCCCCCTCACTCCCTCCTCCCCCCCTCACTCACCCTCACTCCCCCTCTCCCCCTCACTATCCCCTCACTCCCCCTCACCCCCCTCACTCCCCCTCACTCCCCCTCACCCTCCCTCACTCCCCCCTCACCCCCTCACTCCCTCACTCCCCCCTCACCCCCCTCACTCCCCCCTCACTCCCCCTCACTCCCCCTCACTCTCCCTCACTCCTCCCCTCCTCCTGCCTCACTCCCCCCTCAATCCCCTCACTCCCGCTCACTCCCCCCTCACTCCCCCCTCACTCCCCCTCACATCCCCCTCACATCCCCCTCAATCCCCCCTCAATCCCCCTCACTCCCCCCTCAATCCCCCTCACTCCCCCCTCACTCCCCCCTCACTCTCCCCCTCACTCCCTACTCAACCCCTCACTCCCCCTCACCCCCCTCACTCCCCCCCTCACACCCCCCTCACTCCCCCCTCACTCCTCCTCACTCCCACCTAACTCCCCCCTCACCCCCTCACTACCACTCACTCCCCCCTCACCCCCTCACTCCCCCTCACCCTCTCACTCCCCCCTCACTCCCCCCTCCCCCCTCGCCCCCCTCACACCCTCCCCCCCCTCACTCCCCCCTCACTCCTTACTCACCCCCCACTCCCCACTCACCCCCTCACTCCCCCCTCACTCCCCCACTCACTCTCCCCCTCACTCTCCCTCACTCCCCTCACTCCCCCTCACTCCCCCCTCACCCCTCACTCCCCCCTCACTCCCCTCTCACTCCCCCCTCCCCCCTCTCCCCCTCACTCCCCCCTCACCCCCTCACTCCCCACCACCCCCTCACCCCCCCTCACTCCCCCTCACCCCACCCCTCACTCCCCCCTCACCCCCCTCCCCCCCCTCCCCCCCCCCCCCCCCCCCCTCCCCCCCCCTCACTCCCCCCTCACCCTCTCACTCCCCCCTCACTCCCCCCTCCCCCCTCGCCCCCTCACTCCCCCTCACCCCCCTCACCTCCCTCACTCCCCACTCACCCCCTCACTTCCCCCTCACACCCCCTCACTCCCCCACTCACTCTCCCCCTCACTCCCCTCTCACCCCCCCTCACCCCCCCTTACCCCCCTCACCCCCTCACTCCCTCTCACTCCCCCCTCGCCCCTCGCCCCCTCACTCCCCCCTCACCCCCCTCACTTCGCACTCACCCCCTCACTCCCCACTCACTCTCCCCCTCACACCCCCCTCACTCCCTCCTCACCCCCTCACTCCCCCCTCGCCCCCTCACTCCCCCCTCACCCCCTCACTCCCCCCTCACTCCCCCCTCACCCCCTCACCCCCCTCATTCCCCCCTCACTCCCCCCTCACCCCCCCTCACTCCCCCCTCACTCCCTCACTCCCTCACTCCCCCTTCACTCCCCCCTCGCCCCCCTCACTCCCTCCTCACCCCCTCACTCCCCCCTCACTCCCTCACTCCCTCACTCCCCTTCACTCCCACCTCACCCCCCCTCACTCCCCCCTCACTCCCCCTCACTCCCCCCTCACCCCCCTCACTCCCCCCTCACCCCCTCACTCCCCCCTCGTCCCCTCACTCCCCCTCACCCCCTCTCACCCCCTCTCACCCCCCCTCACTCCCTCACTCCCCCCTCACCCCCCCTCACTCCCCCCTCACTCTCCCCCTCACTCCCTACTCACCCCCTCTCACCCCCCCTCACCCCCTCACTCCCCCCTCACCCCCCTCACTACCCCCCTCACTCTCCCCCTCACTCCCTACTCACCCCCCCTCACTCCCCCTCACTCCCTCCTCACCCCCTCACTCCCCCCTCACCCCCCTCACTCCCCCCTCACTCTCCCCCTCACTCCCTACTCCCCCCTCACCCCCCCTCACTCCCCCCTCACCGCCCTCACTCCCCCTCACTCCCCCCTCACCCCCCCTCACCCTCTCACTCCCCCCTCACTCCCCCCTCACTCCCCCCTCCCCCCTCGCCCCCTCACTCCCCCCTCACTCCCCCTCACCCCCTCACTCCCCCCTCACTCCCTCACTTCCCCCTCACCCCCTCTCACTCCTCACTCACTCTCCCCCTCACTCCCCCTCACTCCCCCTCACCCCCTCACTCCCCCTCACCCCCCTCACTCCCCCTCACACCCCCCTCACTCCCCCGCACTCCCCCCTCGCCCCCCTCACTCCCCCTCACTCCACCTCACTCCCCCGTCACTACCCCCCTCCCCCCTCCCCCCTCACTCCCCCCTCACTCCCCCTCACCCCCCCTCACTCCCCCCTCACTCCTTACTCACCCCTCACTCCCCACTCACCCCCCTCACTCCCCCCTCACTCCCCCACTCACTCTCCCCCTCACACCCCCCTCACTCACGCTCACTCACCTCACTCCCCCTTCACCCCCCCTCACTCCCCCTCACCCCTCTCACTCCCCCCTCCCCCTCGCCTCCTCACTCCCCCCTCACTCCCCCCTCACCCCCCCCTCACTCCCCCCTCACTCCCACTCACCCCCTCACTCCCCACTCACTCTCCCCCTCACGCACCCTCACGCGCCCCCTCACTCCCCCCCTCACTCCCCCTCACCCCCTCACTCCCCCCTCACTCTCCCTCACTCACCCTCAATCCCCCTCATTCCCCCCTCACTCACCACTCACTCCCCCTCAATCCCCCTCACTCCCCCCTCACTCCCTCTCACTCCCCCTCTTCCCCCACACTCCCCCCTCACCCCCCCTCACTCCCCCCTCACCCCCCTCACTCCCCTCACTCCCCCTCACTCCCCCCTCACACCCCCCACACTCCCCCCTCAATCCCCCCTCAATCCCCCTCACTCCCCCTCACTCCCACCTCACTCCTCCCTCACTCCCCCCTCACTCCTCCCCTCACTCCCCCTCACCCCCTCACTCCCCCTTCACCCACTCACTCCCCCTCACTCCCTCCTCCCCCCTCACTCACCCTCACTCCCCCTCTCCCCCTCACTATCCCTCACTCCCCCTCACCCCCCCTCACTCCCCCTCACTCCCCCTCACCCTCCCTCACTCCCCCCTCACCCCCTCACTCCCCTCACTCCCCCCTCACCCCCCTCACTCCCCCCTCACTCCCCCTCACTCCCCCCTCACTCTCCCTCACTCCTCCCTCACTCCTGCCTCACTCCCCCTCAATCCCCCTCACTCCCGCTCACTCCCCCCTCACTCCCCCCTCACTCCCCCTCACATCCCCCTCACATCCCCCCTCAATCCCCCCTCAATCCCCTCACTCCCCCCTCAATCCCCCTCACTCCCCCCTCACTCCCCCCTCAATCCCCCTCACTCCTGCCTCACTCCCCCTCACTCCTCCCTCACACTACCCCCTCACCCCCTCACTCCCCCCTCACTCCCCCTCACCCCTCACTCCCCCCTCACTCCCCCCTCACACCCCCTCACCCCCCCCCTCACTCCCCCTCTCCCCCTCACTCCCCCCTCACTCCCCCTCACTCCTCCCTCGCTCCCCCCTCACCCCCTCACTCCCCCCTCACTCCCCCTCACCCCCTCACTCCCCCCTCACTCCCCCTTCACCCCCTCACTCCCCCTCTCCCCCTCACTCCCCCCCTCACTCCCCCTCTCCCCCCTCACTCCCCCCTCACTCCCCCCTCACTCCCCCCTCACTCCCCCTCACTCCCCCCTCACTCCCCCTCACCCCCTCACTCCCCCTCACTCCCCCTCACTCCCCCCTCACTCCCCCCTCAACCCCTCACTCCCCTCTCCCCCCTCACTCCCCTCTCACTCCCCCTCACTCCCCCTCTCCCCCTCACTCCCCCTCTCCCCCCTCACTCCCCCTTACTCCCCCCTCACTCCCCCTCACCCCCTCACTCCCCCCTCACCCCCTCACTCCCCCCTCACTCCCCCCCTCACTCCCCATTCACCCCCTCACTCCCCCCTCACTCCCTCTCACTCCCTCTCACTCCCTCCTCCCCCCTCACTCCCCCTCACTCCCCTCTCCCCGCTCACTATCCCTCACTCCCCCTCACCCCCTCACTCCCCCCTCACCCCCTCACTCCCCCCTCCCCCCTCACTCCCCCCTCACCCCCTCACTCCCCCTCTCCCCCTCACTCCCCCCTCACTCCCCCTCACACCCCCCTCACTCCCCCCTCACTCCCCCCTCACTCCCCTTCACTCCCCCTCACTCCCCCCTCACTCCCCCCTCACCCCCTCACTCCCCCCTCACTCCCCCCTCACTCCCCCTCACTCCCCCCTCACTCCCCCTCTCCCCCCTCTCCCCCTCACTCCCCCTCACTCCCCCTCACTCCCCCTCACTCCCCCTCACTCCCCTCACTCCCCCTCTCTCCCCCCTCACTCCCTTTCACTCCCCCCTCACTCCCCCTCACTCCCCCCTCACTCCCCCTCACTCCCCCTCACACCCCCCTCACCCCCTCACTCCCCCCCTCACTCCCCCTTCACCCCCTCACTCCCTCTCACTCCCTCCTCCCCCCCTCACTCCCCCTCACTCCCCCTCTCCCCCCTCACTATCCCCTCACTCCCCCTCACTCCCCCTCACTCCCCCTCACCCTCCCTCACTCCCCCCCTCACCCCTCACCCCCCTCACCCCCCTCACTCCCCCCTCACTCCCCTCACTCCCCCTCACTCCCCCCTCACTCCTCCTCACTCCTCCTCACTCCCCCTCACTCCCCCTCTCACTCCCCCCTCACTCCCCCCTCACCCCCCTCACTCCCCCCTCACTCCCCCTCACTCCCCCCTCTCTCCTCCCTCACTCCCCCTCACTCCCCCTCTCACTCCCCCCTCACTCCCCCCTCACTCCCCCCCTCACTCCCCCCCTCACTCCCCCCTCACTCCCCCCTCACTCCCCCCCTCACTCCCCCCCTCACTCCCCCCTCACTCCCCCCCCTCACTCCCCCCTCACTCCCCCCCCTCACTCCCCCCCTCACACTCCCCCTCATACTCCCCCCTCACACTCCCCCCTCTCACTTCCCCCTCCCACTCCCCCCTCCCACTCCCCCCTCACTCCCCCTCTCAGCACGGGGTTAGATACAGAGTAAGCTCCCTCTACACCGTCCCCATCAAACACTCCCAGGACAGGGACAGCACGGGGTTAGATACAGAGTAAAGCTCCCTCTACACTGTCCCCATCAAACACTCCCAGGACAGGTACAGCACGGGGTTAGATACAGAGTGAAGCTCCCTCGACACCGTCCCCATCAAACACTCCCAGGACAGGTACAGCACGGGGTTAGATACAGAGTAAAGCTCCCTCTACACTGTCTCCATCAAACACTCCCAGGACAGGTACAGCACGGGGTTAGATACAGAGTAAAGCTCCCTCTACACTGTCCCTATCAAACACTCCCAGGACAGGGACAGCATGGGGTTAGATACAGAGTAAAGCTCCCTCTACACTGTCCCCATCAAACACTCCCAGGACAGGTACAGCACGGGGTTAGATACAGAGTAAAGCTCCCTCTACACTGTCCCCATCAAACACTCCCAGGACAGGTATAGCACAGGGCTAGATACAGAGTAAAGCTCCCTCTACACTGTCCCCATCAAACACTCCCAGGACAGGTACAGCACGGGGTTAGATACAGAGTAATGCTCCCTCTGCACTGTCCCCATCAAACACCCCAGGAAGGGACAGCACGGGGTTAGATACAGAGTAAAGCTCCTCTACACTGTCCCCATCAAACACTCCCAGGAAAGGGACAGCACGGGGTTAGATACAGAGTAATGCTCCCCTCTGCACTGTCCCCATCAAACACCCCCAGGAAAGGGACAGCACGGGGTTAGATACAGAGTAAAGCTCCCTCTACACTGTCCCCATCAAACACTCCCAGGAAAGGGACAGCACGGGGTTAGATACAGAGTAAAGCTCCCTCTACACTGTCCCCATCAAACACTCCCAGGACAGGCACAGCACGGGGTTAGATACAGAGTAAAGCTCCCTCTACACTGACCCCATCAAACACCCCCAGGAAAGGGACAGCACGGGGTTAGATACAGAGTAAAGCTCCCTCTACACTGTCCCCATCAAACACTCCCAGGACAGGCACAGCACGGGGTTAGATACAGAGTAAAGCTCCCTCTACACTGACCCATCAAACACTACCCGGACAGGTACAGCACGGGGTTAGATACAGAGTAAAGCTCCCTCTACACTGTCCCCATCAAACACTCCCAGGACAGGTACAGCACGGGGTTAGATACAGAGTAAAGCCCCTCTACACTGTCCCCATCAAACAGTCCCAGGACAGGTACAGCACGGGGTTAGATACAGAGTAAAGCTCCCTCTACACTGTCCCCATCAAACACTCCCAGGACAGGTACAGCACGGGGTTAGATACAGAGTAAAGCTCCCTCTACACTGTCCCCATCAAACACTCCCAGGACAGGTACAGCACGGGGTTAGAAACAGAGTAAAGCTCCCCCTTCAAGCAGCTATTGGATAGGTACATGGATTACGGTTAAATGATATAGTGTAGATTTATTTGTTCTTAAGGGCAGCACGGTAGCATTGTGGATAGCACAATGCTTCACAGCTCCAGGGTCCCAGGTTCGATTCCGGCTTGGTCACTGTCTGTGCAGAGTCTGCACGTCCTCCCCGTGTGTGCGTGGGTTTCCTCCGGGTGCTCCGGTTTCCTCCACAGTCCAAAGATGTGCGGGTTAGGTGAATTGGCCAATGATAAATTGCCCTTAATGTCCAAATTGCCCTTGGTGTTGGGTGGAGGTGTTGAGTTTGAGTAGGGTGCTCTTTCCAAGAGCCGGTGCAGACTCAAAGGGCCGAATGGCCTCCTTCTGCACTGTAAATTCAATGATAATCTATGATTAATCTAGGACAAAGGTTCGGCACAACATCGTGGGCCGAAGGGCCTGTTCTGTGCTGTATTTTCTATGTTCTATGTTCTATGTTCTACACTGTCCCCATCAAACACTCCCAGGGCAGGTACAGCACGGGGTTAGGTACAGAGTAAAGCTCCCTCTACACTGTCCCCATCAAACACTCCCAGGACAGGTACAGCACGGGGTTAGGTACAGAGTAAAGCTCCCTCTACACTGTCCCCATCAAACACTCCCAGGACAGGTACAGCACGGGGTTAGATACAGAGTAAAGCTCCCTCTACACTGTCCCCATCAAACACTCCAGGACAGGTACAGCGCGGGGTTAGATACAGAGTAAAGCTCCCCCTACACTGTCCCCATCAAACACTCCCAGGACAGGTACAGCACGGGGTTAGATACAGAGTAAAGCTCCCTCTACACTGTCCCCATCAAACACTCCCAGGACAGGTACAGCACGGGGTTAGATACAGAGTAAAGCTCCCTCTACACTGTCCCATCAAACACTCCCAGGACAGGTACAGCACGGGGTTAGATACAGAGTAAAGCTCCCTCTACACTGTCCCCATCAAACACTCCCAGGACAGGTACAGCACGGGGTTAGATACAGAGTAAAGCTCCCTCTACACTGTCCCCATCAAACACTCCCAGGACAGGTACAGCACGGGGTTAGATACAGAGTAAAGCTCCCTCTACACTGTCCCCATCAAACACTCCCAGGACAGGTACAGCACGGGGTTAGATACAGAGTAAAGCTCCCTCTACACTGACCCATCAAACACTCCCAGGACAGGTACAGCACGGGGTTAGATACAGAGTAAAGCTCCCTCTACACTGTCCCCATCAAACACTCCCAGGACAGGTACAGCACGGGGTTAGATACAGAGTAAAGCTCCCTCTACACTGTCCCCATCAAACACTCCCAGGACAGGTACAGCACGGGGTTAGATACAGAGTAAAGCTCACTCTGCACTGTCCCCATCAAACACTCCCAGGACAGGTACATCACGGGGTTAGATAGAGAGTAAAGTCCTCTCCACTGCCCCCATCAAACTCTCCCCTCACTCCCCCTCACACCCCCCCACCTCCTCACTCCCCCTCACTCCCCGACACTCCCCCTCTCCCCCCTCACTCCCCCTCACTCCCCCTCACTCCCCCCTCTCTCCCCCCTCAACCCCCTCACCCCCCTCATTCCCCCTCACCCCCCCTCACTCCCCCTCACCCCCTCACACCCCCCTCACCCCCAAAATCCCTCTCACTCCCCCCTCACTCCACCCTCATACCCCCTCACTCCCCCCTCACTCCCCCCTCACTCCCCCCTCACCCCCTCACTCCCCCCTCACCCCCCCTCACCCCCCCCTCACCCCCTCACTCCCCCCTCACACTCCCCTCACCCCCCTCACTCCCCCCTCACACTCCCCTCACCCCCTCACTCCCCCCTCACCCCCCTCACTCACCCCTCACTCCCTCTTCACCCCCTCACACCCCTCACACCCCCCTCACCCTCACTCCCCCCTCACTCCCCCTCACTCCCCCCTCACCCCCTCACTCCCCCCTCACTCCCCCCTCACTCGCCCCTCACCCCCTCACTCCCCCCCTCACTCCCCCTCACTCCCCCCTCACCCCCCCTCACTCCCCCTCACTCCCTCCTCACCCCCTCACTCGCCCCTCACTCACCCTCACATCCCCTCACATCCCCTCACTCCCCTCACTCCCCCCTCACCCCCTCACTCCCCCCCTCACCCCCTCACTCCCCCCTCATTCCCCCCTCATTCCCCCCTCACTCCCCCCTCACCCCCCTCACTCCCCCTCACTCCTCCCTCACTCCCCCCTCGCCCCTCACTCCCCCTCACTCCCTCCTCACCCCCTCACTCCCCCTCAACCCCCACACTCGCCCCCTCACACTCCCCCCCTCACTCCCCCTCACTCCCCCCTCACCCCCCTCACTCCCCCCTCACCCCCTCACTCCCCCCTCGCCCCCTCACCCCCCCTCACTCCCCCCTCACTCTCCCCCTCACTCCCTACTCACCCCTCTCACCCCCCTCACTCCCCCCTCACTTCCCTCCTCACCTCCTCACTCCCCCCTCACCCTCCCTCACTCCCCCCCTCACTCCCCCCTCACTCTCCCCCTCACTCCCTACTCACCCCCTCACTCCCCCCTCACCCCCCCTCACTCCCCCCCTCACTCTCCCCCTCACTCCCTACTCACCCCCTCTCACCCCCCCTCACTCCCCCCTCACTCCCTCCTCACCCCCTCACTCCCCCCCTCACCCCCCTCACTCCCCCCCTCACTCCCCCCCTCACTCTCCCCCTCACTCCCTCACTCCCCCTCACCCCCCCCTCACTCCCCCCTCACTCTCCCCCTCACTCCCTACTCACCCCCTCTCACCCCCTCTCACCCCCCCTCACTCCTCCCTCACCTCCTCACTCCCCCCTCACCCCCCCTCACTCCCCCCCTCACTCCCCCCCTCACTCCCTACTCACCCCCTCACTCCCCCCTCACCCCCCCTCACTCCCCCCCTCACTCTCCCCCTCACTCCCTACTCACCCCCTCACACCCCCCTCACTCCCCCCTCACTCTCTCCTCACCCCCTCACTCCCCCCTCACTCCCCCCCTCACTCCCCCCTCACCCTCCCCCTCACTCCACTCACTCCCCCCTCACCCCCCCCTCACTCCCCCCTCACCCTCTCACTCCCCCCTCACTCCCCCCTCCTCCTCGCCCCCTCACTCCCCCTCACTCCCCCTCACCCCCCCCTCACTCCCCCCTCACTCCTTACTCACCCCCCTCACTCCCCACTCACCCCCCTCACTCACCCCTCACTCCCCCCTCACTCCCCCTCACCCCCCTCACCCCCCACACCCACCCTCACTCCCCCTCACACCCCCCTCACCCCCACTCACTCCCCCCTCACCCCCTGACTCCCCCTCACTCCCCTCTCACTCTCCCCATCCCCCTCGCCCCCTCACTCCCCCCTCACTCCCCCCTCACCCCCCATCACTCCCCACTCACCCCCTCACTCCCCCCTAACACCCCCTCACCCCCCCTCACTCCCACTCACTCCCCCTCACCCCCCCTCACTCCCCCCTCACCCTCTCACTCCCCCTCACACCCCCCCTCCCCCTCCTCCCCCTCACTCCCCCCCTCACTCCCCTCACACCCCCCTCACTCCCCCCTCACTCCCCTCACTCCCCCCTCACTCCCCCCTCACTCCCCACTCACCCCCTCACTTCCCCTCACACCCCCTCACTCTCCCCCTCACTCCCCCCTCACTCCCCCCTCACTCCCCCTCACTCCCCCTCTCCCCCTCACCCCCCCTCACACCCCCTTCACTCCCCCTCACTCCACCTCACTCCCCCTCACTACCCCCACCCCCCTCGCCCCCTCACTCCCCCCCTCACTCCCCCTCACCCCCCCCCCTCACTCCCCCCTCACTCCTTACTCACCCCCTCACCCCCCCTCACTCCCCCCTCACTCCCCCGTCACTCCCCCTCACTCCCCCTCACTCCCCCCCCTCACTCTCCCCTCACTCCCCCCTCACTCCCCCCTCACTCCCCCCTCACCCACCCTCACTCCCCTTCACTCCCCCTCACCCCCCTCACTCCCCCCTCACCCCCCTCACTCCCCTCTCATTCCCCCCTCATTCCCCCCTCACTCCCCCCTCACCCCCCTCACCCCCCTCACTCCCTCACTCCCCCCTCGCCCCCTCACTCCCCCTCACTCCCTCCTCACCCCCTCACTCCCCCTCAACCCCCACACTCGCCCCCCTCACTCCCCCTCACTCCCCCCTCACCCCCCTCACTCCCCCCTCACCCCCTCACTCCCCCCTCGCCCCCTCACTCCCCCCCTCACTCCCCCCCTCACTCTCCCCCTCACTCCCTACTCACCCCCTCTCACCCCCCTCACTCCCCCCTCACTCCCTCCTCACCCCCTCACTCCCCCCTCACCCCCCCTCACTCCCCCTCACTCCCCCCTCACTCTCCCCCTCACTCCCTACTCACCCCCTCACTCCCCCCTCACCCCCCCCTCACTCCCCCCCTCACTCTCCCCCTCACTCCCTACTCACCCCCTCTCACCCCTCTCACCCCCCTCACTCCTCCCTCACCTCCTCACTCCCCCCTCACCCCCCCTCACTCCCCCCCTCACTCCCCCTCACTCCCTACTCACCCCCTCACTCCCCCCTCACCCCCCCTCACTCCCCCCCTCACTCTCCCCCTCACTCCCTACTCACCCCCTCACACCCCCCTCACTCCCCCCCTCACTCTCTCCTCACCCCCTCACTCCCCCCTCACTCCCCCCCTCACTCCCCCCCTCACCCTCCCCCTCACTCCCTACTCACCCCCTCACTCCCCCCCTCACCCCCCTCACTCCCCCCTCACTCCCCCCTCACTCCCCCTCACTCCCCCTCACTCCCCCCTCACCCCCCTCACTCCACTCACTCCCCCCTCACCCCCCCTCACTCCCCCCTCACCCTCTCACTCCCCCCTCACTCCCCCCTCCCTCCTCGCCCCCTCACTCCCCTCACCCCCCCCTCACTCCCCCCTCACTCTTACTCACCCCTCACTCCCCACTCACCCCCCTCACTCCCCCCTCACTCCCCCTCACTCCCCCCTCACTCCCCCTCACCCCCCTCACCCCCCTCACCCACCCTCACTCCCCTCACACCCCCCTCACCCCCCACTCACTCCCCCCTCACCCCTGACTCCCCCCTCACTGCCCTCTCACTCCCCCCTCCCCCCTCGCCCCCCTCACTCCCCCCTCACTCCCCCCTCACCCCCCTCACTCCCCACTCACCCCCTCACTCCCCCTCACTCCCCCTCACCCCCCTCACTCCCACTCACTCCCCCCTCACCCCCCCTCACTCCCCCCTCACCCTCTCACTCCCCCTCACTCCCCCCTCCCCCCCTCGCCCCCCTCACTCCCCCCTCACTCCCCCTCACCCCCCCTCACTCCCCCCTCACTTCACTCCCCACTCACCCCCTCACTTCCCCTCACTACCCCCTCACTCTCCCCCTCACTCCCCCCTCACTCCCCCCTCACTCCCCCTCACCCCCCTCACTCCCCCCTCACCCCCCCCTCACTCCCCCTTCACTCCCCCTCACTCCACCTCACTCCCCTCACTACCCCCACCCCCCTCGCCCCCTCACTCCCCCCCTCACTCCCCCTCACCCCCCCCCTCACTCCCCCCTCACTCCTTACTCACCCCCTCACCCCCCCTCACTCCCCCCTCACTCCCCGTCACTCCCCCTCACTCCCCCCCTCACTCCCCCCCTCACTCCCCCCTCACTCCCCCCCTCACTCCCCCTCACCCACCCTCACTCCCCTTCACTCCCCCGTCACCCCCCTCACTCCCCCCTCACCCCCCTCACTCCCCTCTCACTCCCCCCTCCCCCCTCGCCCCCTCACTCCCCCTCACTCCCCCCTCACCCCCCTCACTTCCCACTCACCCCCTCACTCCACACTCACTCTCCCCTCACGCCCCACTCACACCCCCCCTCACACCCCCCTCACTCCCCCCTCACCCCCCCTCACTCCCCTCACTCCCCCCTCACCCCCCCTCACTCCCCCCTCACTCCCCCCTCACTCCCCGCTCACTCCCGCTCAATCCCCGCTCACCCCCCCTCACTCCCCCCTCACTCCCCCCTTACCCCCTCACTCCCCCTCACCCCCTCATTCACCCCTCACTCTCCTCACTCACCCCTCACTCCCCCTCAATCCCCCTCAATCCCCCTCACTCCCCTCACTCCCCCCTCACTCCCCCTTACTCCCCCTCACTCCCCCCTCACTCACGCCTCACTCCCCTCTTCCCCCTCACTCCCCCTCACTCCCCCTCACCCCCCCTCACTCCCCTCACTCCCCCTCACCCCCCTCACCCCCCCTCACTCCCCCCTCACACCCCCCTCACTCCCCCTCAATCCCCCTCACTCCCCCTCACTCCTCCCTCACTCCCCCCTCACCCCCCTCACTCCCCCTCACCCCCTCACTCCCCCCTCACTCCTCCCTCACTCCCCCTCACTCCCCCCTCACTCCCTCCTCCCCCTCACTCCCCCTCTCCCCCTCAATCCCCCTCACTCCCCCTCACCCCCTCACTCCCCCCTCACTCCCCCTCACTCCCTCCTCCCCCTCACTCCCCCTCTCCCCCCTCACTCTCCCCTCACTCCCCCTCACACCCCCCTCACTCCCCTCTCCCCCTCACTCCCCCTCACTCCCCCTCACTCCCCCCCCCCCCCCCCCCCTCCCCCCCTCCACCCCCCCTCCCCCCCCACCCCTCTCACCCCCTCCCCCCCTCCCCCCCTCACTCCCCCCTCACCCCTCACTCCCCCTCCTCCCCCTCACTCCCCCCTCACTCCCCCCCTCACTCCCTCCTCCCCTCACTCCCCCTCTCCCCCTCACTCCCCCCTCACTCCCCCTCACACCCCCCTCACTCACCCCCCTCTCCCCCTCACTCCCCCTCACTCCCCTCTCCCCCCTCACTCCCCCTCCCCCCCTCACTCCCCCTCTCCCCCCTCACTCCCCCCTCACACCCCCCTCACTCCCCCCCTCACTCGCCCTCACACCCCCCTCACTCCCCCCTCTCCCCCTCACTCCCCCTCACTCCCCTCACTCCCCCTCTCCCCCCTCACCTCCACCCTCTCCCCCTCACTCCCCCTCTCCCCCCTCACTCCCCCTCACACCCCCCTCACTCCCCCCTCACTCCCCCTCTCCCCCTCACTCCCCCTCACCCCCCTCACTCCCCCCTCACCCCCTCACTCCCCCTCACTCCCCCTCACTCCCCCTCACTCCCCCTTCACCCCCCCCACTCCCTCCTCCCCCCTCACTCCCCCCTCACTCCCCCTCTCCCCCTCACTCCCCCTCATTCCCCTTCACACCCCCTTCACTCCCCCTCACTCCCCCCTCACTCCCCCCTCACTCCCCCCTCACCCCCCTCTCCCCCCTCACTCCCCCCTCACTCCCCTCACCCCCCTCACTCCCCCTCACTCCCCCCTCACTCCCCCCTCACTCCCCCTCACTCCCCCCTCACTCCCCTTCACCCCTCACTCCCCTCACTCCCCCTTCACCCCCTCACTCCCCTCAGTCCCTCCTCCCCTCACTCCCTCCTCCCCCCCTCACTCCCCCCCTCACTCCCCCCCTCTCCCCCCTCACTATCCCCTCACTATCCCCTCACTCCCCCTCACTCCCCCCTCACTCCCCCTCACTCCCCCTCACTCCCCCTCACTCCCCCCTCACTACCCCTCACTACCCCCTCTCCCCCTCACTCCCCCCTCACTCCCCCCTCACTCCCCCCTCACTCCCCCCTCACTCCCCCCTCTCCCCCCCCTCACTCCCCCTCACTACCCCCTCACTACCCCCTCACTCCCCCTCTCCCCCCTCACTCCCCCTCACTCCCCCCTCACTCCCCCCTCACTCCCCCCTCACTCCCCCTCACTACCCCTCACTCCCCCCTCTCCCCCCTCACTCCCCCTCACTACCCCCTCACTCCCCCCTCACTCCCCCTCACTCCCCCCCTCACTCCCCCCTCACTCCCCCCTCACTCCCCTCACCCCCCCCCTCACTCACTCCCCCTCACCCCCTCACTCCCCCCTCACTCCCCCTCACTCCCCCCTCACTCCCCCTCTCCCCCCTCACTCCCCCCTCACTCCCCCCTCACTCCCCCCTCATACCCAACTCACTCCCCCCTCACTCCCCCTCACTCCCCCTCTCCCCCCTCGCTCCCCCCTCACTCCCCCCTCACTACCCCCTCACTCCCCCCTCACTCCCCCTCACTCCCCCTCACTCCCCCCTCACTCCCCCCTCACTACCCCCTCTCCCCCCTCACTCCCCCTCACTCCCCCCTCACTACCCCCTCACTACCCCCTCACTCCCCCCTCTCCCCCCTCACTCCCCCCTCACTCCCCCCTCACTCCCCCTCACTACCCCTCACTCCCCCTCTCCCCCCTCACTCCCCCTCACTCCCCCCTCACTACCCCCTCACTACCCCCTCACTCCCCCCTCACTCCCCCTCACTCTCCCCTCACTCCCCCCTCACTCCCCCTCACCCCCCCCTCACTCACTCCCCCTCACCCCTCACTCCCCCCTCACTCCCCCCTCACTCCCCCCTCACTCCCCCCTCTCCCCCCTCACTCCCCCCTCACTCCCCCTCACACCCCCCTCACTCCCCCCTCAAACCCAACTCACTCCCCCCCCCTCACTCCCCCTCACTCCCCCTCTCCCCCTCACTCCCCCCCTCACTCCCCCCTCACTCCCCCCTCACCCCCCCTCACACCCCCCTCACTCCCCCCTCACTCCCCCCTCATACCCAACTCACTCCCCCCTTCACTCCCCCCTCACTCCCCCCTCACTACCCCCTCACTCCCCCTCACTCCCCCTCCCGCTCCCCTTCACTCCCCCTCACCCCCCCTCATCCCCCCCTCACTCCCCCCCTCACTCCCCCCTCACCCCCCCCTCACTCCCCCCTCACTCCCCCTCACTCCCCCTCACTCCCCCCTCATACCCAACTCACTCCCCCCTTCACTCCCCCCTCACTCCCCCTCACTCCCCCCCTCACTCCCCCCTCACTCCCCCTCACTCCACCTCCCGCTCCCCTTCACTCCCCCTCACCCCCCTCACTCCCCCCTCACTCCCCCTCACTCCCCCTCACTCCCCTCCCCGCTCCCCTTCACTCCCCCTCACCCCCCCTCACTCCCCCTCACTCCCCCTCACTCCCCCCTCACCCCCCTCTCCCCCTCACTCCCCCCTCACTCCCCCTCACTCCCCCCTCACTCCCCCCTCATACCCAACTCACTCCCCCCTTCACTCCCCCCTCACTCCCCCTCACTCCCCCCTCACTCCCCCCTCACTCCCCCTCACTCCCCCTCCCGCTCCCCTTCACTCCCCCTCACCCCCCCTCACCCCCCCTCACCCCCCCTCACTCCCCCCTCACTCCCCCTTCACTCCCCCCTCACTCCCCCTCTCCCCCCTCTCTCCCCCCTCACTCCCCCCTCACTCCCCTCTCTCCCCCCTCACTCCCCCCTCACTCCCCCCCTCACTCCCCCTCACCCCCTCACTCCCCCTCACCCCCTCACTCCCTCCTCTCTCCCTCCTCCCCCTCACCCCCCTCTCCCCCCTCACTCCCCCTCACTCCCCCCTCACTCCCCCTTCACTCCCCCTCTCTCCCCCCTCACTCCCCCCTCACTCCCCCCTCACTCCCCCCTCACTCCCCCCTCACTCCTCCCTCACTCCCCCTCACCCCCTCACACCCCCCTCACCCTCCCTCACTCCCTCCTCTCTCCCTCAGTCCCCCTCACTCCCCTCACCCCCCTCACCCCCTCACTCCCCCTCTCCCCCTCACTCCCCCCTCACCCCCTCACCCCTACACTCCCCCTCTCCCCCTCACTCCCCCCTCACTCCCCCCTCACTACCCTCACTCCTCCCCACTCCCCCCCTCACCCCCTCACTCCCCCCTCACCCCCTCACACCCCCTCACTCCCCCTCACTCCCCTCACTCCCCCCTCACTCCCCCTCACTCCCTCCTCACTCCCTCACTCCCCCTCTCCCCCCTCACTCCCCCCTCACTCCCCCTCACACCCCCCTCACTCCCCCCTCACTCCCCCTCACTCCCCCTCACTCCCCCCTCACTCCCCCCTCACTCCCCCACACTCCCACACTCCCCCACACCCCCCACACCCCCCCCCACTCCCCACACTCCCCCACACTCCCCCCTCCACCCCCACCACCCCTCCCTCACATCCCTCACTCCCCCTCTCCCCCCTCACACCCCCCTCACTCCCCCCCTCACACCCCCCCTCACTCCCCCCTCACTCCCCCTCACACCCCCTCACACCCCCTCACTCCCCCCTCACTCCCCCACACTCCCTCACTCCCCCTCTCCCCCCTCACTCCCCCTCACACCCCCTCACTCCCCCTCACTCCCCCTCACACCCCACTCACTCCCCCCTCACTCCCCTCACTCCCCCTCACTCCCCCTCACTCCCCCTCTCCCCCCTCACTCCCCCTCTCACTCCCCCCTCACACCCCCCTCACTCCCCCCTCTCCCCCCTCTCCCCCCTCACTCCCCCCTCACTCCCCCTCACCCCCCCTCACTCCCCCCACACCCCCTCACTCCCCCTCACTCCCCCCTCACCCCCTCACTCCCCCTCACTCCCCTACACTCCCCCCTCACTCCCCCTTCACCCCCTCACTCACCCTAACTCCCACCTCCCCCCCTCACTCCCCCCCTCAATCCCCCTCTCCCCTCACCCCCCCTCACACCCCCTCACTCCCCCTCACCCCCCCTCACTCCCCCTCACTCCCCCTCACCCCCCCCCTCACACCCCCCTCACCTCCTCACTCCCCCTCACTCCCCCTCACTCCCCCCTCACTCCCCCCTTCACTCCGCCTTCACCCCCTCACACCCCCTCACTCCCCCTCACTCCCCCTTCACCCCCTCACTCCCCCACACTCCCTCCTCCCCCTCACTCCCCCCCTCACTCCCCCTCTCCCCCCACACTATCCCCTCACTCCCCCTCACTCCCCCTCACTCCCCCTCACCCCCCCTCACAACCCCTCACTCCCCCTCACTCCCCCATCACTCCCCCTCACTCCCCCCTCTCCCCCTCACTCCCCCCTCACTCCCCCCTCACTCCCCCTCACTACCCCCTCACTGCCCCTCTCCCCCTCACTCCCCCTCACTCCCCCCTCACCCCCCCTCACTCACTCCCCCCTCACCCCCTCACTCCCCCTCACTCCCCCTCACTCCCCCCTCACTCCCCCACCTCCCCCCTCCCTCCCCCTCACTCCCCCCTCACTCCCCCCTCACTCCCCCTCACTCCCCCCTCACTCCCCTCTCCCCCCCCTCCCCCCCTCACTCCCCCCCCTCACTCCCCCCACATACCCAACTCACTCCCCCCTTCACTCCCCCACACTCCCCCCCTCACTCCCCCCTCACTCCCCCTCACTCCCCCTCACTCCCCCCTCACTCCCCCCTCATACCCAACTCACTCCCCCCTTCACTCCCCCCTCACTCCCCCCTCACTCCCCCCTCACTCCCCTCACTCCCCCTCCCGCTCCCCTTCACTCCCCTCACCCCCCCTCATCCCCCCTCACTCCCCCTCACTCCCCCCTCACTCCCCCTCACCCCCCCTCACTCCCCCCTCACTCCCCCCTCCACTCCCCCCTCATACCCAACCTCACTCCCCCCTTCACTACCCCCCCTCACTCCCCCTCACTCCCCCCCCCCCCTCACTCCCCCTCACTCCCCTCACCCTCCACCTCCCGCTCCCCTCACCTCCCCCTCACCCCCCCTCACTCCCCCCACACTCCCCCCTCACTCCCCTCACTCCCCCTCCCGCTCCCCTTCACTCCCCCTCACCCCCCCTCACCCCCCCTCACTCCCCCCTCACCCCCCTCTCCCCCCTCACACCCCCCTCACTCCCCCCTCACTCCCCCCTCACTCCCCCCTCATACCCAACTCACCTCCCCCTTCACTCCCCCTCACACCCCCTCACTCCCCCCCTCACTCCCCCCTCACTCCCCCCTCACTCCCCCACACTCCCCCTCCCGCTCCCCTTCACTCCCCCTCACCCCCCCCTCCCACCCCTCACCCCCCTCACTCCCCCCTCACTCCCCCTTCAACTCCCCCCTCACTCCCCCCTCACACCCCCTCTCCCCCCTCTCTCCCCCCTCACTCCCCCCTCACTCCCCCTCTCCCCCCTCACTCCCCCCTCACTCCCCCCTCACTCCTCCCTCACTCCCCCCTCACTCCCTCACTCCCCCCTCACCCCCTCACTCCCCCTCACTCCCTCCTCCTCCTCCCTCCCCCTCACTCCCCCTCTCCCCCCTCACTCCCCCTCACTCCCCCTCACTCCCCCCTTCACTCCCCCCTCTCTCCCCCTCTCTCCCCCCTCACTCCCCCCTCACTCCCCCCTCACTCCCCCATCACTCCCCCTCACTCCTCCCTCACTCCCCCCTCACCCCCTCACTCCCCCCTCACCCTCCCTCACTCCTCCTCTCTCCCTCACTCCCCCTCACTCCCCCTCTCCCCCTCACTCCCCCTCTCCCCCTCACTCCCCCCTCACTCCCCCCTCACTCCCCCTCTCCCCCCTCACTCCCCCCTCACTCCCCCCTCACTCCTCCCTCACCCCCTCACTCCCCCCTCACCCCCTCACTCCCCCCCTCACTCCCCCCTCACTCCCCCTCACTCCCCCTCACTCCCCCTCACTCCCTCCTCACTCCCTCACTCCCCCTCTCCCCCTCACTCCCCCCTCACTCCCCCTCACTCCCCCTCACACCCCCCTCACTCCCCCCTCACTCCCCCTCACTCCCCCTCACTCCCCCCTCACTCCCTCACTCCCCCTCTCCCCCCTCACTCCCCCCTCACTCCCCTCACTCCCCCTCACTCCCCCTCACTCCCCCTCACACCCCCCTCACTCCCCCCTCACTCCCCTCACTCCCCCTCACTCCCCCTCTCCCCCCTCACTCCCCCCTCACTCCCCCTCACACCCCCCTCACTCCCCCCTCTCCCCCTCTCCCCCCTCACTCCCCCCTCACTCCCCCTCACCCCCCCTCACTCCCCCCTCACCCCCTCACTCCCCCTCACTCCCCCCTCACCCCCTCACTCCCCCTCACTCCCCTTCACTCCCCCCTCACTCCCCCTTCACCCCCTCACTCACCCTCACTCCCTCCTCCCCCCTCACTCCCCCCCCTCAATCCCCCTCTCCCCCTCACCCCCCCCTCACTCCCCCTCACTCCCCCTCACTCCCCTCACTCCCCCCTCACTCCCCCTCACTCCCCCTCACTCACCCCTCACTCCCCCTCACCCCCCCTCACTCCCCCTCACCTCTTCACTCCCCCTCACTCCCCTCACTCCCCCCTCACTCCCCCTCACTCCCCTTCACCCCCTCACTCCCCCTCACTCCCTCCTCCCCCCTCACTCCCCCCCTCACTCCCCCTCTCCCCCCTCACTATCCCCTCACTCCCCCTCACTCCCCCTCACTCCCCCTCACCCCCCTCACACCCCTCACTCCCCCATCACTCCCCCTCACTCCCCCCTCTCCCCCTCACTCCCCCCTCACTCCCCCCTCACTCCCCCCTCACTCCCCCCTCACTACCCCCTCTCCCCTCACTCCCCCTCACTCCCCCCTCACCCCCCCTCACTCACTCCCCCCTCACCCCCTCACTCCCCCTCACTCCCCCCTCACTCCCCCCTCACTCCCCCACACTCCCCCCTTGCTCCCCCCTCACTCCCCCCTCACTCCCCCCACTCCCCCTCCCCTCCCCCTCACTCCCCCCTCACTCCCCCCTCACTCCCCCCTCACTCCCCCCTCACTCCCCCCTCACTCCCTCTCCCCCCCTCTCCCCCCTCACTCCCCCCTCATACCCAACTCACTCCCCCCTTCACTCCCCCCTCACTCCCCCCTCACTCCCCCCTCACTCCCCCCTCACTCCCCCTCACTCCCCCTCCCGCTCCCCTTCACTCCCCACCCGCTCCCCCGCATCGCTCCCAGTTCCCCCTCCACCCCCCGTTTACGGGCGCTTACCTTCCCGCGCTAAGACAGAGGGGCCCCTCAACCCCCTCCTCTGAGCCCGAGCCCCCGGACGTTCCTTTCGGGCGAAGCAGAGGTCGGCCCTTCGATCCCGTCCCCCGATACTCCCAACTCGAGGAGGGGGTGGCGGGGGCGGGGTGGAGACGAAAGGCCGATTGGGCGACCATATAGGGTAACAAGGCGTCCCCCCACCCTGGTTAGTCCCGTCGCCCATTCTCGACTCAAAGAACAAAGAACAAAGAAATGTACAGCACCAGAACAGGCCCTTCGGCCCTCCAAGCCCGTGCCGACCATACTGCCCGACTAAACTACAATCTTCTACACTTCCTGGGTCCGTATCCTTCTATTCCCATCCTATTCATATATTTGTCAAGATGCCCCTTAAATGTCACTATCGTCCCTGCTTCCACCACCTCCTCCGGTAGTGAGTTCCAGGCACCCACTACCCTCTGCGTAAAAAAACTTGCCTCGTACATCTACTCTAAACCTTGCCCCTCTCACCTTAAACCTATGCCCCCTAGTAATTGACCCCTCTACCCCGGGAAAAGCCTCTGACTATCCACTCTGTCTATGCCCCTCATAATTTTGTATACCTCTATCAGGTCTCCCCTCAACCTCCTTCGTTCCAGTGAGAACAAACCGAGTTTATTCAACTGCTCCTCATAGCTAATGCCCTCCATACCAGGCAACATTCAGGTAAATCTCTTCTGCACCCTCTCGAAAGCCTCCACATCCTTCTGGTAGTGTGGCGACCAGAATTGAACACTATACACCAAGTGTGGCCTAACTAAGGTTCTATACAGCTGCAACATGACTTGCCAATTCTTATACTCAATGCCCCGGCCAATGAAGGCAAGCATGCCGTATGCCTTCTTGACTATCTTCTCCACCTGTGTTGCCCTTTCAGTGACCTGTGGACCTGTACACCTAGACCTCTCTGACTTTCAATACTCTTGAGGGTTCTACCATTCATTGTATATTCCCTACCTGCATTAGACCTTCCAAAATGCATTACCTCACATTTGTCCGGATTAAACTCCATCTGCCACCTCTCCGCCCAAGTCACCAAACAATCTAAATCCTGCTGTATCCTCTGACAGTCCTCATCGCTATCCGCAATTCCACCAACTTTTGTGTCATCTGCAAACTTACTAATCAGACCAGTTACATTTTCCTCCAAATCATTTATATATACTACAACGAGCAAAGGTCCCAGCACTGATCCCTGTGGAACACCACTAGTCACAACCCTCCAATTAGAAAAGCATCCTTCCATTGCTACCCTCTGCCTTCTATGGCCTAGCCAGTTCTGTATCCACCTTGCCAGCTCACCCCTGATCCCGTGTGACTTCACCTTTTGTACTAGTCCACCATGAGGGACCTTGTCAAAGGCCTTACTGAAGTCCATATAGACAACATCCACTGCCCTACCTGCATCAATCATCTTTGTGACCTCCTCGAAAAACTCTATCAAGTTAGTGAGACACGACCTCCCCTTCACAAAACCGTGCTGCTCTCACTAATACGTCCATTTGCTTCCAAATGGGAGTAGATCCTGTCTCGAAGAATTCTCTCCAGTAATTTCCCTACCACTGAAGTAAGGCTCACCGGCCTGTAGTTCCCGGGATTATCCTTGCTACCCTTCTTAAACAGAGGAACAACATTGGCTATTCTCCAGTCCTCCGGGACATCCCCTGAAGACAGTGAGGATCCAAAGATTTCTGTCAAGCCCTCAGCAATTTCCTCTACAGCCTCCTTCAGTATTCTGGGGTAGATCCCATCAGGCCCTGGGGACTTATCTACCTTAATATTTTTTAAGACACCCAACACCTCGTCTTTTTGGATCTCAATGTGACCCAGGCTATCTACACCCCCTTCTCCAGACTCAACATCTACCAATTCCTTCTCTTGGTGAATACTGATGCAAAGTATTCATTGAGTACCTCGCCCATTTCCTCTGGCTCCACACATAGATTCCCTTGCCTATCCTTCAGTGGGCCAACCCTTTCCCTGGCTACCCTCTTGCTTTTTATGTCCGTGTAAAAAGCCTTGGGATTTTCATTAACCCTATTTGCCAATGACTTTTCGTGACCCCTCTAGCCCTCCTGACTCCTTGCTTAAGTTCCTTCCTACTTTCCTTATATTCCACGCAGGCTTCGTCTGTTCCCAGCCTTTTAGCCCTGACAAATGCCTCCTTTTTCTTTTTGACGAGGCCTACAATATCTCTCGTTATCCTAGGTTCCGAAAATTGCCGTGTTTATCCTTCTTCCTCACAGGAACATGCCGGTCCTGAATTCCTTTCAACTTACACTTCAAAGCCTCCCACATGTCAGATGTTGATTTGCCCTCAAACATCCGCCCCCAATCTAGGTTCTTCAGTTCCCGCCTAATATTGTTATAATTAGCCTTCCCCCAATTTAGCACATTCATAGAACATAGAACATAGAACATAGAACAATACAGCGCAGTACAGACCCTTCGGCCCACGATGTTGCACCGAAACAAAAGCCATCTAACCTACACTATGCCATTATCATCCATATGTTTATCCAATAAACTTTTAAATGCCCTCAATGTTGGCGAGTTCACTACTGTAGCAGGTAGGGCATTCCACGGCCTCACTACTCTTTGCGTAAGAACCTACCTCTGACCTCTGTCCTATATCTATTACCCCTCAGTTTAAAGCTATGTCCCCTTGTGCCAGCCATTTCCATCCGCGGGAGAAGGCTCTCACTGTCCACCCTATCTAACCCCCTGATCATTTTGTATGCCTCTATTTCGTCTCCTCTTAACCTTCTTCTCTCTAACGAAAACAACCTCAAGTCCATCAGCCTTTCCTCATAAGATTTTCCCTCCATACCAGGCAACATCCTGGTAAATCTCCTCTGCACCCGCTCCAAAGCCTCCACGTCCTTCCTATAATGCGGTGACCAGAACTGTACGCAATACTCCAAATGCGGCCGTACCAGAGTTCTGTACAGCTGCAACATGACCTCCCGACTCCGGACTCAATCCCTCTACCAATAAAGGCCAACACTCCATAGGCCTTCTTCACAACCCTATCAACCTGGGTGGCAACTTTCAGGGATCTATGTACATGGACACCGAGATCCCTCTGCTCATCCACACTTCCAAGAACTTTACCATTAGCCAAATCTTCCGCATTCCTGTTATTCCTTCCAAAGTGAATCACCTCACACTTCTCTACATTAAACTCCATTTGCCACCTCTCAGCCCAGCTCTGCAGCTTATCTATATCCCTCTGTAACCTGCTACATCCTTCCACACTGTCGACAACACCACCGACTTTAGTATCGTCTGCAAATTTACTCACCCACCCTTCTGCGCCCTCCTCTAGGTCATTGATAAAAATGACAAACAGCAACGGCCCCAGAACAGATCCTTGTGGTACGCCACTTGTAACTGAACTCCATTCTGAACATTTCCCATCAACCACCACCCTCTGTCTTCTTTCAGCTAGCCAATTTCTGATCCACATCTCTAAATCACCCTCAATCCCCAGCCTCCGTATTTTCTGCAATAGCCTACCGTGGGGAACCTTATCAAACGCTTTACTGAAATCCATATACACCACATCAACTGCTCTACCCTCGTCTACCTGTTCAGTCACCTTCTCAAAGAACTCGATAAGGTTTGTGAGGCATGACCTATCCTTCACAAAACCATGCTGACTATCCCTGATCATATTATTCCTATCTAGATGATTATAAATCTTGTCTCTTATAATCCCCTCCAAGACTTTACCCACAACAGACGTGAGGCTCACCAGTCTATAGTTGCCGGGGTTGTCTCTACTCCCCTTTTTGAACAAAGGGACCACATTTGCTATCCTCCAGTCCTCTGGCACTATTCCTGTAGCCAATGATGACATAAAAATCAAAGCCAAAGGCCAGGAATCTCTTCCCTGGCCTCCCAGAGAACCCTAGGATAAATCCCATCAGGCCCCGGGGACTTATTCACCCTAGTACCACTCTTATCCTTGTCCACCAGCACTTTAAAACTTACTGAATTGTGGTCACTGTTCCCGAAATGCTCCCCTACTGAAACTTCTACCACCTGGCCGGGCTCATTCCCCAATACCAGGTCCAGTACCGCCCCTTCCCTAGTTGGACTGTCTACATATTGTTTTAAGAAGCCCTCCCGGATGCTCCTTACAAACTCTACCCCGTCTAAGCCCCTGGCACTAAGTGAGTCCCAGTCAATATTGGGGAAGTTGAAGTCTCCCATCACCACAACCCTGTTGTTTTTACTCTTTTCCAAAATCT
>NW_027308177.1:107500-167754 GCF_047496885.1 Scyliorhinus torazame
GGCTGGCAGGCTTTGGAAGGGCCAAAAGGCCCTCCCGCTCTTCCTCTTTCATTCGACGCGCAAAGCGTGGGATTCTGCGAGCGGTTTTCGCCCACGGCCGAGAAAGAATCACATCGAGGAAAGTTTACAACGTCCCGTGAGGCAGCGATGATCAGTTCCGTGAACCTCACCGGCTGCCGTTCCTCCCCCTCGAACGCAAAAGCTCCTCCGCTCCCGATCCACCGTTGCCGGGGCAGAGAACAGCCTTCGGTGGGGGGGGGGGGGGGGGGGGGGGGGGGGCATTTATTGGCACTGAGGCAAACCGATCGAAGCGAGCCGCCCCCCCCCCTCTCACCTCCTCCCGCCTCTTGCGTTCTTGTGTTTCAGGAGGAAGTGGCCCTCGGCTGTTCCACGCACACCCTCCTCGTGGCACAGTTGCCCCGCTTGGCCGAAGATGGCCTGGTTGCTTTTGGTCGCTTTCGGTGAGTATTTCGCCAGGGCCGTCATCTTTCGTGGGTCGCTCAGCGGTCGAGGGTGCCTCCCACCATTTACAGGGTTTCCTAGTGGCAGACGGAGGGGTCGCGCGGGGTTACGGGGGAGTTGGGGGGGGGGGGGTTACACATGACCGAGATGAGGAGACATCTCTTCACACACACAGGGTGGTTGAACCTCTGAGATCGCCTCCCGCCCTGGGGCATGGTTGAGAGTCAGTCGTTGAGCGTGTTTAAGGCCGGACCTAGGAACCAGAGAACCCCGACATCGCAGAACGAGGCCATTCGGCCCATCCAGTTCACACCGACCCTCCGAAGGAGAGCCCCACCCAGGCCCACTCCCCGCCCCGTCCTCGTAGCCCCCGCCTAACCTGTACATCTTTAGACACTAAGGGACAATTTAACACGGCCAATCCACCCAACCTGCACGTCTTTGGACACTAAGAGACAATTTAACACGGCCAATCCACCTAACCTGTACATCTTTGGACACTAAGGGACAATTTAACGGCCAATCCACCTAACCTGTACATCTTTGGACACTAAGGGACAATTTAACACGGCCAATCCACCTAACCTGTACAACTTTGGACACTAAGGGACAATTTAACATGGCCAATCCACCTAACCTGCACATCTTTGGACACTAAGGGACAATTTAACATGGCCAATCCACCTAACCTGCACATCTTTGGACACTAAGGGACAATTTAACACAGCCAATCCACCTAACCTGTACATCTTTGGACACTAAGGGACAATTTAACACGGCCAATCCACCTAACCTGTACATCTTTGGACACTAAGGGACAATTTAACACAGCCAATCCAACTAACCTGTACATCTTTGGACACAAAGGGACAATTTAACACGGCCAATCCACCTAATTGTACATCTTTGGACACTAAGGGACAATTTAACACGGCTAATCCACCGAACCTGGACATCTTTGGACACTAAGGGACAATTTAACATTGCCAATCCACCTAACCTGTACATCTTTGGACACTAAGGGACAATTTAACACGGCTAATCCAACTAACCTGTACATCTTTGGACACTAAGAGACAATTTAACACGGCCAATCCACCTAACTTGTACATCTTTGGACACTGAGGGACAATTTAACACGGCCAATCCACCCAACCTGCACGTCTTTGGACACTGAGGGACAATTTAACACGGCCAATCCACCCAACCTGCACGTCTTTGGACACGAAGGGACAATTTAACACGGCCAATCCACCTAACCTGCAGATCTTTGGACACTAAGGGACAATTTAACACGGCCAATACACCTAACCTGTACATCTTTGGACACTAAGGGACAATTTAACACGGCCAATCCACCTAACCTGCAGATCTTTGGACACTAAGGGACAATTTAAGACGGCTAATCCACCTAACCTGCACATCTTTGGACACTGAGGGACAATTTAACACAGCTAATCCACCGAACCTGCACATCTTTGGACACTAAGGCACAATTTAACAGGGCCAATCCACCTAACCTGCACATCTTTGGAAACTAAGGGACAATTTAACACGGCAAATCCACCTAACCTATACATCTTGGGACACTAAGGGACAATTTAACACGGCCAATCCACCTGACCTGTACATCTTTGGACACAAAGGGACAATTTAACACGGCCAATCCACCTAACCTGTACATCTTTGGACACTCGGGGACAATTTAAAACGGCCAATCCACCTAACCTGTACATCTTTGGACACAAAGGGACAATTTAACATGGCCAATCCACCTAACCTGTACATCTTTGGACAGTAAGGGACAATTTAACACGGCCAATCCACCTAACCTGCACATCTTTGGTCACTAAGGGACAATTTATCGTGGCCAATCCAACTAACTTGCACATCTTTGGACACGAAGGGACAATTTAACACGGCCAATCAACCTAATCTGTACATCTTAGGACACTAAGGGACAATTTGACACGGCCAATCCACCTAACCTGTACATCTTTGGACACTAAGAGACAATTTAACACGGCCAATCCACCTAACCTGCACATCTTTGGACACCAAGGGACAATTTAACATGGCCAATCCAACTAACCTGTACATCTTTGGACACTAGGGAACAATTTGACACGGCCAATCCACCAACCTGCACATCTTTGGACACAAAGGGACAATTTAACACGGCCAATCCACCTAACCTGCACACCTTTGGACACTAAGGGACAATTTAACACGGCCAATCCACCTAACCTGCACATCTTTGGACAATAAGGTACAATTTAACACGGCCAATCCACCTAATCTGCAGATCTTTGGACACAAAGGGACAATTTAACACGGCCAATCCACCTAACCTGTACATCTTTGGACACTAAGGGACAATTTAACACGGCCAATCCACCTAACCTGTACATCTTTGGACACTAAGGGACAATTTAACACGGCCAATCCACCTCACCTGTACATCTTTGGACACTAAGGGACAATTTAACACGGCCAATCCACCTCACCTGTACATCCTTGGACACTAAGGGACAATTTAACACGACCAATCCCCCTAACCTGCACATCTTTGGACATTAAGGGACAATTTAACACGGCCAATCCACCTAACCTGCACATCTTTGGACACAAAGGGACAATTTAACACGGCCAATCCCCCTAACCTGTACATCCTTTGACACTAAGGGACAAATTGACACGGCCAATCCACCTAACCTGCACATCTTTGGACACTAAGGGACAATTTAACACGGCCAATCCACCTAACCTGCACATCTTTGGACAGAAAGGGACAATTTAACACGCCCAATCCACCTAACCTGTACATCCTTGGACACTAAGGGACAAATTGACATGGCCAATCCACCTAACCTGCAAATCTTTGGACAATAAGGGACAATTTAACACGGCCAATCCACCTAACCTGCACATCTTTGGACACTAAGGGACAGTTTAACACAGCCAATCCACCTAACCTGCACATCTTTGGACACTAAGGCACAATTTAACATGGCCAATCCACCTAACCTGTACATCTTTAGACACTAAGTGACAATTTAACACGGCCAATCTCCCTAACCTATACATCTTTGGACACTAAGGGACAATTTAACACGGCTAATCCACCTAACCTGCACATCTTTGGACACTGACGGACAATTTAACACAGCTAATCCACCGAACCTGTATATCTTTGGACACTAAGGGACAATTAACATGGCCAATCCACCTCACCTGCACATCTTTGGACACTAAGGCACAATTTAACAGGGCCAATCCAACTAACTTGCACATCTTTGGACACGAAGGGACAATTTAACACGGCCAATCCACCTAATCTGTACATCTTAGGACACAAAGGGACAATTTGACACGGCCAATCCACCTAACCTGTACATCTTTGGACACTAAGAGACAATTTAACACGGCCAATCCACCTAACCTGCACATCTTTGGACACCAAGGGACAATTTAACATGGCCAATCCAACTAACCTGTACATCTTTGGACACTAGGGAACAATTTGACACGGCCAATCCACCAACCTGCACATCTTTGGACACAAAGGGACAATTTAACACGGCCAATCCACCTAACCTGCACACCTTTGGACACTAAGGGACAATTCTTTGGACAATAAGGTACAATTTAACACGGCCAATCCACCTAATCTGCAGATCTTTGGACACAAAGGGACAATTTAACACGGCCAATCCACCTAACCTGTACATCTTTGGACACTAAGGGACAATTTAACACGGCCAATCCACCTAACCTGTACATCTTTGGACACTAAGGGACAATTTAACACGGCCAATCCACCTAACCTGTACATCTTTGGACACTAAGGGACAATTTAACACGGCCAATCCACCTCACCTGTACATCCTTGGACACTAAGGGACAATTTAACACGACCAATCCCCCTAACCTGCACATCTTTGGACATTAAGGGACAATTTAACACGGCCAATCCACCTAACCTGCACATCTTTGGACACAAAGGGACAATTTAACACGGCCAATCCACCTAACCTGTACGCAAATCCACCTAACCTGCACATCTTTGGACACTGACGGACAATTTAACACAGCTAATCCACCGAACCTGTATATCTTTGGACACTAAGGGACAATTTAACATGGCCAATCCACCTCACCTGCACATCTTTGGACACTAAGGCACAATTTAACAGGGCCAATCCAACTAACTTGCACATCTTTGGACACGAAGGGACAATTTAACACGGCCAATCCACCTAATCTGTACATCTTAGGACACTAAGGGACAATTTGACACGGCCAATCCACCTAACCTGTACATCTTTGGACACTAAGAGACAATTTAACACGGCCAATCCACCTAACCTGCACATCTTTGGACACCAAGGGACAATTTAACATGGCCAATCCAACTAACCTGTACATCTTTGGACACTAGGGAACAATTTGACACGGCCAATCCACCAACCTGCACATCTTTGGACACAAAGGGACAATTTAACACGGCCTATCCACCTAACCTGCACACCTTTGGACACTAAGGGACAATTTAACACGGCCAATCCACCTAACCTGCACATCTTTGGACAATAAGGTACAATTTAACACGGCCAATCCACCTAATCTGCAGATCTTTGGACACAAAGGGACAATTTAACACGGCCAATCCACCTAACCTGTACATCTTTCGACACTAAGGGACAATTTAACACGGCCAATCCACCAAACCTGTACATCTTTGGACACTAAGGGACAATTTAACACGGCCAATCCACCTAACCTGTACATCTTTGGACACAAAGGGACAATTTAACACGGCCAATCCACCTCACCTGTACATCCTTGGACACTAAGGGACAATTTAACACGACCAATCCCCCTAACCTGCACATCTTTGGACATTAAGGGACAATTTAACACGGCCAATCCACCTAACCTGCACATCTTTGGACACAAAGGGACAATTTAACACGGCCAATCCACCTAACCTGTACATCCTTGGACACTAAGGGACAAATTGACACGGCCAATCCACCTAACCTGCACATCTTCGGACACTAAGGGACAATTTAACACGGCCAATCCACCTAACCTGTACATCTTTGGACACTAAGGGACAATTTAACACGGCCAATCCACCTAACCTGCACATCTTTGGACACAAAGGGACAATTTAACACGCCCAATCCACCTAACCTGTACATCCTTGGACACTAAGGGACAAATTGACATGGCCAATCCACCTAACCTGCACATCTTTGGACAATAAGGGACAATTTAACACGGCCAATCCACCTAACCTGCACATCTTTGGACACTAAGGGACAGTTTAACACAGCCAATCCACCTAACCTGCACATCTTTGGACACTAAGGCACAATTTAACATGGCCAATCCACCTAACCTGTACATCTTTAGACACTAAGTGACAATTTAACACGGCCAATCCCCCTAACCTATACATCTTTGGACACTAAGGGACAATTTAACACGGCTAATCCACCTAACCTGCACATCTTTGGACACCAAGGGACAATTCAACACGGCCAATCAACCTAACTTGCACATCTTTGGACACTAAGAGACAATGTAACACGGGCAGTCCACCTCAACTGTACATCTTTGGACACTAAGGGACGATTTAACTCGGCAAATGTACCTAACCTATACATCTTTGGACACTAAGGGACAATTTAACACGGCCAATCCACCTAACCTGCACATCTTTGGACACTAAGGGACAATTTAACACGGCAATCCACCTAACCTGCACATCTTTGAACAATAAGGTACAATTTAACACGGCCAATCCACCTAACCTGCAGATCCTTGGACACAAAGGGACAATTTAACACGGCCAATCCACCTAACCTGTACATCTTTGGACACTAAGGGACAATTTAACACGGCCAATCCACCTAACCTGTACATCTTTGGACACTAAGGGACAATTTAACACGGCAAATCCACCTAACCTGTACATCTTTGGACACTAAGGGACAATTTAACACGGCCAATCCACCTCACCTGTACATCCTTGGACACTAAGGGACAATTTAACACGACCAATCCCCCTAACCTGCACATCTTTGGACATTAAGGGACAATTTAACACGGCCAATCCACCTCACCTGTACATCTTTGGACACTAAGGGACAATTTAACACGGCCAATCCACCTAACCTGTCGATCTTTGGACACTAAGGGACAATTTAACATGGCCAATCCACCTAACCTGGACATCTTTGGACACTAAGGGACAATTTAACACGGCTAATCCACCTAACCTGCACATCTTTGGACACTGAGGGACAATTTAACACAGCTAATCCACCGAACCTGTATATCTTTGGACACTAAGGGACAATTTAACATGGCAAATCCACCTCACCTGCACATCTTTGGACACTAAGGCACAATTTAACAGGGCCAATCCACCTAACCTGCACATCTTTGGAAACTAAGGGACAATTTAACACGGCCAATCAACCTAACCTGTACATCTTTGGACACTAAGGGACAATTTAACACAGCCAGTCCACCGAACCTGCACATCTTTGGAAACTAAGGGACAATTTAACACGACCAATCCCCCTAACCTGCACATCTTTGGACATTAAGGGACAATTTAACACGGCCAATCCACCTAACCTGCACATCTTTGGACACAAAGGGACAATTTAACACGGCCAATCCCCCTAACCTGTACATCCTTGGACACTAAGGGACAAATTGACACGGCCAATCCACCTAACCTGCACATCTTTGGACACTAAGGGACAATTTAACACGGCCAATCCACCTAACCTGCACATCTTTGGACAGAAAGGGACAATTTAACACGCCCAATCCACCTAACCTGTACATCCTTGGACACTAAGGGACAAATTGACATGGCCAATCCACCTAACCTGCAAATCTTTGGACAATAAGGGACAATTTAACACGGCCAATCCACCTAACCTGCACATCTTTGGACACTAAGGGACAGTTTAACACAGCCAATCCACCTAACCTGCACATCTTTGGACACTAAGGCACAATTTAACATGGCCAATCCACCTAACCTGTACATCTTTAGACACTAAGTGACAATTTAACACGGCCAATCTCCCTAACCTATACATCTTTGGACACTAAGGGACAATTTAACACGGCTAATCCACCTAACCTGCACATCTTTGGACACTGACGGACAATTTAACACAGCTAATCCACCGAACCTGTATATCTTTGGACACTAGGGGACAATTAACATGGCCAATCCACCTCACCTGCACATCTTTGGACACTAAGGCACAATTTAACAGGGCCAATCCAACTAACTTGCACATCTTTGGACACGAAGGGACAATTTAACACGGCCAATCCACCTAATCTGTACATCTTAGGACACAAAGGGACAATTTGACACGGCCAATCCACCTAACCTGTACATCTTTGGACACTAAGAGACAATTTAACACGGCCAATCCACCTAACCTGCACATCTTTGGACACCAAGGGACAATTTAACATGGCCAATCCAACTAACCTGTACATCTTTGGACACTAGGGAACAATTTGACACGGCCAATCCACCAACCTGCACATCTTTGGACACAAAGGGACAATTTAACACGGCCAATCCACCTAACCTGCACACCTTTGGACACTAAGGGACAATTTAACACGGCCAATCCACCTAACCTGCACATCTTTGGACAATAAGGTACAATTTAACACGGCCAATCCACCTAATCTGCAGATCTTTGGACACAAAGGGACAATTTAACACGGCCAATCCACCTAACCTGTACATCTTTGGACACTAAGGGACAATTTAACACGGCCAATCCACCTAACCTGTACATCTTTGGACACTAAGGGACAATTTAACACGGCCAATCCACCTAACCTGTACATCTTTGGACACTAAGGGACAATTTAACACGGCCAATCCACCTCACCTGTACATCCTTGGACACTAAGGGACAATTTAAGACGACCAATCCCCCTAACCTGCACATCTTTGGACATTAAGGGACAATTTAACACGGCCAATCCACCTAACCTGCACATCTTTGGACACAAAGGGACAATTTAACACGGCCAATCCACCTAACCTGTACGCAAATCCACCTAACCTGCACATCTTTGGACACTGACGGACAATTTAACACAGCTAATCCACCGAACCTGTATATCTTTGGACACTAAGGGACAATTTAACATGGCCAATCCACCTCACCTGCACATCTTTGGACACTAAGGCACAATTTAACAGGGCCAATCCAACTAACTTGCACATCTTTGGACACGAAGGGACAATTTAACACGGCCAATCCACCTAACCTGTACATATTTGGAAAATAAGGGACAATTTAACACGGCCAATCCACCTAACCTGTACATCTTTGGACACTAAGGGACAATTTAACACGGCCAATCCACCTAACCTGTACATCTTTGGACACCAAGGGACAATTCAACACGGCCAATCAACCTAACTTGCACATCTTTGGACACTAAGGGACAATGTAACACGGGCAATCCACCTCAACTGTACATCTTTGGACACTAAGGGACGATTTAACTCGGCAAATGTACCTAACCTGCACATCTTTGGACACTAAGGGACAATTTAACACGGCCAATTCACCTAACCTGCACATCTTTGGACACTAAGGGACAATTTAACACGGCCAATCCACCTAACCTGCACATCTTTTAACAATAAGGTACAATTTAACACAGCCAATCCACCTAACCTGCAGATCCTTGGACACAAAGGGACAATTTAACACGGCCAATCCACCTAACCTGTACATCTTTGGACACTAAGGGACAATTTAACACGGCCAATCCACCTAACCTGTACATCTTTGGACACTAAGGGACAATTTAACACGGCAAATCCACCTAACCTGTACATCTTTGGACACTAAGGGACAATTTAACACGGCCAATCCACCTCACCTGTACATCCTTGGACACTAAGGGACAATTTAACACGACCAATCCCCCTAACCTGCACATCTTTGGACATTAAGGGACAGTTTAACACGGCCAATCCACCTCACCTGTACATCTTTGGACACTAAGGGACAATTTAACACGGCCAATCCACCTAACCTGTACATCCTTGGACACTAAGGGACAATTTAACACGGCCAATCCACCTAACCTGGACATCTTTGGACACTAAGGGACAATTTAACACGGCTAATCCACCTAACCTGCACATCTTTGGAAACTAAGGGACAATTTAACACGGCCAATCCACCTAACCTGTACATCTTTGGACACTAAGGGACAATTCAACACGGCCAATCCACCTAACTTGCACATCTTTGGACACTAAGGGACAATGTAACACGGCCAATCCACCTAACCAGTACATCCTTGGACACTAAGGGACAATTTAACACGACCAATCCCCCTAACCTGCACATCTTTGGACATTAAGGGACAATTTAACACGGCCAATCCACCTCACCTGTACATCTTTGGACACAAAGGGACAATTTAACATGGCCAATCCTCCTAACCTGTACATCTTTGGACACCAAGGGACAATTTAACATGGCCAATCCACCTAACCTGTACATCTTTGGACAGTAAGGGACAATTTAACACGGCCAATCCACCTAACCTGCACATCTTTGGTCACTAAGGGACAATTTATCGTGGCCAATCCACCTAACCTGTACATCTTTGGACACTAAGGGACAATTTAACATGGCCTATCCACCGAACCTGCACATCTTTGGACACTAAGGGACAATTTAACACGGCCTATCCACCTAACCTGCACATCTTTGGACACTAAGGGACAATTTAACACGGCCAATCCACCTAACCTGTACATCTTTGGACACTAGGGGACAATTTAACACGGCCAATCCACCTAACCTGTACATCTTTGGATACTAGGGGACAATTTAACACAGCCAATCCACCTAACCTGCACATCTTTGGACACGAAGGGACAATTTAACACGGCCTATCCACCTAACCTGCACATCTTTGGACACTAAGGGACAATTTAACACGGCCAATCCACCTAACCTGTACATCTTTGGACACTAGGGGACAATTTAACACGGCCAATCCACCTAACCTGTACATCTTTGGATACTAGGGGACAATTTAACACAGCCAATCCACCCAACCTGCACATCTTTGGACACTAAGAGACAATTTAACACGGCCAATCCACCTAACCTGTACATCTTTGGACACTAAGGGACAATTTAACACGGCCAGTCCACCTAACCTGCACATCTTTGGACACTAAGGGACAATTTAACACGGCCAATCCACCTAACCTGTACATCTTTGGACACTAGGGGACAATCGAACACGGCCAATCCACCTAACCTGTACATCTTTGGATACTAGGGGACAATTTAACACGACCAATCCACACTAACCTGTACATCTTTGGGCTCTGGGAGGAAACCGGAGCACCCGGAGGAAACCCACGCAGTCACGAGGGAGAACTTAGCAATATGTTTGGGGACTAAAGGTTGGGAGGGGTGGGTGGCTGGTGGATGGGGAGGGTCGGATGTGCAGGGGTGGAAGATGAACAGCAAGGTGACACAGTCTCAGAATAACAGAAGTCCATGTCCGAATGTAGCAAGACCTGGACGATATCCGAACTGACAAGTGGCAAGTTACATTCACGCAACCCAAGCGCCAGACAATGACCATCTCCGACAAGAGTGGATCTTACCATCGCCCCCTTGACATTCAATGGCATCACCATCAATCCCCCATGAATCCCCCACATCCCTGGGGGTTACCAATGATCAGAAACTGAACTGGACCCGGCCGTATCAATACTGCGGCTACCAGAGCAGGTCAGAGGCTGGGAATCCTGCGGAGAGCAACTCACCTCCTGACCCCCCCCCCCCCCCCCCCGAAAGCCCGTCCGCCACCCACACGGTCACAAGTCAGGAGCGTGACGGGACCAACCCCCCCCCCGCTCGCCCGGGTGAGCGCGGCTCCCGACCACGCTCGAGAAGCTCGGCACCGTCCCGGACAAAGCAGCCCCCGCTTGATTGCCCCTCCTTCCACGAACATTCAAACGCTCCACCACCGCCGTCGGACAGTGGCAGCCGTGTGTGCCGTCGACAAGAGGCACGGCAGCAACTCACCGAGTTGCTCAGGCGGCGCCCCCCCCCGAACCCACAACCGTTACCATCCAGAAGGACAAGAGCAGCAGATACCTGGGGAACCCCACCGCCCGGAGGTTCCCCTCCGAGCCTCTCGCCGCCCCGACTGGGAAATGTATCGGCCGTTCCTTCGCAGTCGAAGTGGACAGTGACCCAGAGCCGGGATCTTTTATATTTTCCTAATACAGATGAGATTTGACATAAAATTGAAGAAAGCCCCACCTTCTCAAACTCGCCCCGCCTTGCCTGAGGAGTGGTGACCATCGGGTCGAATCACCACCAGTCCGCCTGGACCCCCGTCGAAGGGGGCAGCAGCCCGTGGGACTATGGCGACTTCACGCGTTACGAAGCCCTCGTCTTTGCCGATTGGCGGGAGCGATGGTCCCTGTCACCAACCAGCAAAGTGGACGCCAATGGTCGAAACTCGCCCCCCCGTATTGGGGCCGGCGCTGATGTTGTCCGAGAGGCTGAGCGACGGGTTTCTAGGCTTTAAGGGAGCCGAGGAGGTACTATCTAACTCTTCTATCTCTCGTCCCGCAGTTGCGTTCGCTACGGAAGATGGAGGGGCGTCAGAAGGTAGGAACAAATCGACGGACGCCGCGCTTTGGGATGGGACGGGATGACTGGAAGACGACGGGAAAATTGGGTTCCAAATGGCGGGCAATTTAAGAGGTTAAGAGCCTGGGCGTTGGGGTGCGTTCGAGTGCAGTGGCCCTTTTTTTTGAGGAAAATAATTCTGTTTTGCCGGCAGGTCATAGATTGAAGGCAGTGGATTTTGAGGGGGGTTTGAGGAAAATCTTATCTCAAATGGGGGGGGGGGTTGCACTCGATGCCTAACAGGGTGGCAGAGGTGGAGATCTCCAACAACAATAAAGAGTTGTTGGGATGAGTACTCGAGACGCCGTCACGAACAAAGAAAAGTACAGCCCAGGAACAGTCCGTTCGGCCCTCCAAGCCCGTGCCGACCATGCTGCCCGACTAAACTACAATCTTCTACACTTCCGGGGTCCGTATCCCTCTATTCCCATCCTATTCATGTATTTGTCAAGATGCCCCTTAAACGTCACTATCGTCCCTGCTTCCACCACCTCCTCCGGTAGCGAGTTCCAGGCACCCACTGCCCTCTGCGTAAAAAACTTGCCTCGTACATCTACTCTAAACCTTGCCCCTCGCACCTTAAACCTATGCCCCCTAGTAATTAACCCCTCTACCCTGGGGAGAAGCCTCTGACTATCCACTCTGTCTATGCCCCTCATAATTTTGTAGACCTCTATCAGGTCGCCCCTCAACCTCCTTCGTTCCAGTGAGAACAAACCGAGTTTATTCAACCGCTCCTCATAGCTAATGCCCTCCATACCAGGCAACATTCTGGTAAATCTTTTCTGCACCCTCTCTAAAGCCTCCACATCCTTCTGGTAGTGTGGCGACCAGAATTGAACACTATACTCCAAGTGTGGCCTAACTAAGGTTCTATACAGCTGCAACATGACTTGCCAATTCTTATACTCAATGCCCCGGCCAATGAAGGCAAGCATGCCGTATGCCTTCTTGACTACCTTCTCCACCTGAGTCGCCCCTTTCAATGACCTGTGGACCTGTACTCCTAGACCTCTTTGACTTTCAATACTCTTGAGGGTTCTACCATTCACTGTATATTCCCTACCTGCATTAGACCTTCCAAAATGCATTACCTCACATTTGTCCGGATTAAACTCCATCTGCCATCTCTCCGCCCAAGTCTCGAAACAATCTAAATCCTGCTGTATCCTCTGACAGTCCTCATCGCTATCCGCAATTCCACCAACCTTTGTGTGGTCTGCAAACTTACTAATCAGACCAGTTACATTTTCCTCCAAATTTATATATACCACAAACAGCAAAGGTCCCGGCACTGATCCCTGTGGAACACCACTGGTCAGAGCCCTCCAATTAGAAAAGCACCCTTCCATTGCTACTCTCTGCCTTCTATGACGTAGCCAGTTCTGTATCCACCTTGCCAGCTCACCCCTGATCCCGTGTGACTTCACCTTTTGTACCAGTCTGCCATAGACTTTCATAGAATTTACAGTGCAGAAGGAGGCCATTCGGCCCATCGAGTCTGCACCGGCTCTTAGAAAGAGCACCCTACCCAAGGTCAACACCGCCACCCTATCCCCATAACCCAGTAACCCCATAACCCAGTAACCCCACCCAACACTAAGGGCAATTTTGGACGCTAAGGGCAATTTATCATGGCCAATCCACCTAACCTGCACATCTTTGGACTGTGGGAGGAAACCGGAGCACCCGGAGGAAACCCACGCACACACGGGGAGGATGTGCAGACTCCACGCAGACAGTGACCCAAGCTGGAATTGAACCTGGGACCCTGGAGCTGTGAAGCAATTGTGCTATCCACAAGGCTACCGTGCTGCCCACGAGGGACCTTGTCAAAGGCCTTACTGAAGTCCATATACACAACATCCACTGCCCGACCGGCATCAATCATCTTAGTGACCTCCTCGAAAAACTCGGTCAAGTTAGTGAGACACGACCTCCCCTTCACAAAACCGTGCTGCCTCTCGCGAATACGTCCACTTGCTTCCAAATGGGCTGTCTCGAATAATTCACCCCAGTATCTTCCCTACCACTGACGTAAGGCTCGCCGGCTGAAGGGTCTCCGTCTGTTGTGCGAAGCGTTCTGAGTTTAAGTGCAAGCAAGGTAGGCCCAAGGTGTCGGTGTTCGCCAGAGGAATTTGTGAGGAGACGGCCAAACGGAAGGGGACACGGGGGCCGTCAGGGCTGAGGTTGATGAGTCCTTTGTTCCCCTTCCCAGCCGCGACGCTGGAGCCGGAGATCCTGAAGCTCCGACTGGTGAACGGGAGCAATCCCTGCGCCGGGAGGGTGGAGATCTTCCACAACGACACCTGGGGGACCGTCTGCGACGATTACTGGGACGTGGCCGACGCGGTGGTGGTCTGCCGCCAGATGGACTGCGGCTTCGCGGAGGTGGCGTCCGGCAGCGCCAGCTTCGGGCAGGGGACCGAGGTGATCTGGCTCGACGACGTCAAGTGTTACGGCACCGAGGCCTCCCTGCGGGAGTGCGTCCTCAAGCCCATCGGTCAGCACAACTGTCACCACAGGGAGGACGCCGGGGTGGTCTGTAACCGAGGTCAGTGCTGTCCGTCCGTCTGTCTGTCTGTCTGTCTCTCTATCTGTGTGTATGTCTGTGTGTATGTCTGTCTCCCTGTCTCTCTATCTGTCTCTCTGTCTGTGTGTATGTCTGTCTATCTGTCTGTCTCTCTGCCTGTCGGTCTGTGTATCTATCTGTCTCTCTGCCTGTCTCTCTATCCGTCCGTCTGTCTGTCTGTCTCTCTGTCTGCCTGTCTCTCTGTCTGTCTGTCTGTCTCTCTGTCTGTCTGTATGTATATCTGTCGGTCTATCTGCCTCTCTGTTTGTCTGTCTGTCTGTCTGTATTCTCTATCTGTCTGTCTGTCTCTCTGTCTGTCTGTATGTCTATCTGTCTGTCTGTCTCTCTGTCTGTATATCTATCTGTCTCTCTATCTGTCTGTGTGTCTATCTCTCTGTCTGTCTCTCTGTTTGTCTGTCTGTCTGTCTGTAATCTCTGTCTGTATGTCTATCTGTCTATACGTCTATCTGTTTGTCTGTCTGTCTCTCAGTCTCTCTGTCTGTCTGCCTGTGTGTCTATCTGTCTGTCTATCTGTCTGTCTGTCTATCTGTCCGTCTGTCTGTCTCTCTGCCTGTCTGTGTGTCTATCTGTCTGTCTGTCTGTCTGTCTGTGAATCTATCTGTCTCTCTGTCTCTCTCTCTCTCTGTCTGTCTGTGTGTCTATCTGTCTCCCTGTCTGTCTCTCTGTGTGTCTGTCTGTCTGTCTCTCTGTGTGTCTGTCTATCTGCCTCTCTGTTTGTCTGTCTGTGTGTCTGTAATCTCTGTCTGTATGTCTATCTGTCTGTCTGTCTCTCTGTCTGTATATCTATCTGTCTCTCTATCTGTCTGTGTGTCTATCTCTCTGTCTGTCTCTCTGTCTGTCTGTGTGTCTCTCTGTCTGTCTGTATGCATGTCTATCTGTCTGTCTGTCTCTCTGTCTGTCTGTTAGTATGTCTATCTGTCTTTCTGTCTGTCTCTCTGTTTGTCTGTCTGTTTGTCTATCTGTATGTCTATCTGTCTGTCTGTCTCTCTGTCTGTATGTCTATCTGTCTGTCTGTCTGTCTGTTAGTATGTCTATCTGTCTTTCTGTCTGTCTCTCTGTTTGTCTGTCTGTCTGTTTGTCTCTCTGTCTGTCTGTAATCTCTGTCTGTATGTCTATCTGTCTATATGTCTATCTGTTTGTCTGTCTGTCTCTCTGTCTGTCTGTATGTCTATCTGTCTGTCTGTCTGTCTCTCTGTTTGTCTGTCTGTTTGTCTGTCTGTCTGTATGTCTATCTGTCTGTCTGTCTCTCTGTATGTCTATCTGTCTCTCTGTCTGTCTGTAATCTCTGTCTGTCTGTATGTCTATCTGTCTGTCTGTCTGTCTGCCTGTAATCTCTGTCTGTCTGTATGTCTATTTGTCTGTCTGTCTGCCTGTAATCTCTGTCTGTCTGTATGTCTATCCGTCTGTCTGTCTGCCTGTCTCTCGTTCTCTCTGTCTATCTGTCTGCCTGTCTGTCTGTCTCTCTGTCTGTTTGTCTCTCTGTCAGTCTGTAATCTCTGTCTGTATGTCTATCTGTCTATCTGTCTGTCTCTCTGTTTGTCTGTCTGTCTGTATGTCAATCTGTCTCTCTGTTTGTCTGTCTGTCTGTCTCTCTGTTTGTCTGTATGTCAATCTGTCTGTCTCTCTGTGTGTCTATCTGTCTGTCTGTATGTCTATCTGTCTGTCTGTCTGTCTGTGTGTCTATCTGTCTCTCTGTGTGTCTCTCTGTCTGTCTGCGTATCTATCTGTCTATATGTCTGTCTCTCTGTTTATCTCTCTGCCTGTGTGTCTATCTGTCTCTCTGTCTGTCTCTCTGTCTAGCTGTCTGTCTCTCTGTCTATCTCTCTGCCTGTGTGTCTATCTGTCCCTCTGTCTGTCTCTCTGTCTGTCTGTGTGTCTATCTGTCTCTCTGTCAGTCTCTCTGTCTGTTTCTCTGTCTGTCTGTGTGTCTATCTGTCTCTCTGTCTGTCTGTCTGTGTGTCTATCTGTCTCTCTGTGTGTCTCTCTGTCTGGCTGTCTGTCTCTCTGTGTGTCTCTCTGTCTGGCTGTCTGTCTCTCTGTCTATCTCTCTGCCTGTGTGTCTATCTGTCTCTCTGTCTGTCTGTCTGTGTGTCTATCTGTCTCTCTGTGTGTCTCTCTGTCTGGCTGTCTGTCTCTCTGTGTGTCTCTCTGTCTGGCTGTCTGTCTCTCTGTCTATCTCTCTGCCTGTGTGTCTATCTGTCTCTCTGTTGTCTATCTGTCTGTCTGTCTGTCTGTGTATCTGTCTGTCTGTCTGTCTCTCTATCTGTCTGTCTCTGTCTGTGTGTCTATCTGTCTCTCTGTCTGTGTGTCTATCTGTCTCTCTGTGTGTCTATCTGTCTGACTGTCTGTCTCTCTATCTGTCTGTCTCTGTCTGCGTGTCTATCTGTCTCTCTGTCTGTCTGTTTGTCTCTCTGTCTCTCCGTGTGTCTCTCTGTCTGTCTGTCTGTCTATCTCTTTCTTTCTTTAAACGTTTTAGAGTACCCAATTCACTTTGTTCCAATTAAGGGGCAATTTAGCGCGGCCAATCCACCTCCCCTGCACATCTGTGGGTCGTGGGGGCGAAACCCACGCAGACACGGGGAGAATGTGCAAACTCCACACGGACAGTGACCCAGAGCCGGGATCGAACCTGGGACCTCGGCGCCGTGAGACCGCAGTGCTAACCACTGCGCTACCGTGCTGCCCTATCTCTTTCTATCCATCGATCTCTATCTCTCTCTCTCTATCTATAACAATATGATGGTATTTTTACCAGTGGCACGGAGCAAACAGTCAATCATTCAATAATCGGTCCGCTCTTTATTTTCTCTTTCAGAGCAACCGCCCAAGCCTCGAATTTCTCTCAGTCGCTTTTCCGACATTTTTGTGAAGGGGGAGAATCTCTTTATCCAATGCAGTTCCTTTGGTTTCTATAAGACTGCAGCCTTCTACCTTTACAAAGATGATGACGTCAACCACCTGGCCTCGAAGCCCCCCTCTGCCAGGGGGGAGTCCGTGATTTTCCATTACGCCGACATCAGCGTGGGTAACGAGGGGAACTACAGCTGCAGCTACGAGGTGGAGGTTTCGGGAAGGATTTACAACTCCCCCAAGAGTGAGATAGCCCGCGTGACCGTGCGAGGTGCGTTTCGTGCAGATCGTGGCGCGCCGCGTTCTCCCGGCATTCCGTCCGGTCGCGGTTCCCCCCCCCCCCCCCCCCCCACCTTCCCACCTTGCTCCGGTTCCTCTTAACCCCAGTTCGGATCCCAAACGTCCACTTCAGAACCTACGCTCCCGCATCTCGAAGCCCCAGGAATGCGGAACTCTGCAGCCGTTTCTCCCCCCCGCGTTTGAACCGTCGCTCCGAGGCGGTGTGTGCGGCGCAGTGGTTAGCACGCCTCCGGGTGCTCCGGTTTTCTCCCCCACGGTCCAAAGAGGTGCAGATTAGGTAGATTGGCCATGATCAATTGCCCCTTAGTGTCCAAGAAGGTTTAGGTGTGGGGGGGGGGGGGGGTGTCACAGGGCTAGGGTGGAGGCAGGAGTCCAGGTAGGGAGCTCTTTTCGGAGGGTCGGTGCAGACTCGATGGGCTGAATGGCCTCCTTCTGCTTGTCATTTTTATAAATGACCTGGAGGAGGGCGTAGAAGGATGGGTGAGTAAATTTGCAGATGACACTAAAGTCGGTGGAGTTGTGGACAGTGCGGAAGGATGCTACAAGTTACAGAGGGACATAGATAAGCTGCAGCGCTGGGCTGAGAGGTGGCAAATGGAGTTTAAGGCAGAAAAGTGTGAGGTGATTCATTTAGGAAGGAATAACAGGAAGACAGAGTACTGGGCTAATGGTAAGATTCTTGGCAGTGTGGATGAGCAGAGAGATCTCAGTCTCCATGTACATCGATCCCTGAAAGTTGCCACCCAGGTTGAGAGGGTTGTTAAGAAGGCGTACGGTGTGTTAGCTTTTATTGGTAGAGGGATTGAGTTTCGGAGCCATGAGGGCATGTTGCAGCTGTACAAAACTCTGGTGCGGCCGCATTTGGAGTATTGCGTACAGTTCTGGTCGCCGCATTATAGGAAGGATGTGGAAGCATTGGAAAGGGTGCAGAGGAGATTTACCAGAATGTTGCCTGGTATGGAGGGAAGATCTTATGAGGAAAGGCTGAGGCTGTTTTCGTTAGAGAGAAGAAGGTTAAGAGGTGACTTAATTGAGGCATACAAGATGATCAGAGGATTGGATAGGGTGGACAGTGAGAGCCTTTTCCCTCGGATGGTGATGTCTAGCACGAGGGGACATAGCTTTAAATTGAGGGGAGATAGATATAGGACAGATGTCAGAGGTAGGTTCTTTACTCAGAGAGTAGTAAGGGCGTGGAATGCCCTGCCTGCAACAGTAGTGGACTCGCCAACACTAAGGGTATTCAAATGGTCATTGGATAGACATATGGACGATAAGGGAATATTGTAGATGGGCTTTAGAGAGGTTTCACAGGTCGGCGCAACATCGAGGGCCGAAGGGCCTGTACTGCGCCGTAATGTTCCATGTTCTATGTTCTGCACTGTTGGGATTCTCTGATTCTGTTTCTGGGGTTCGAGCTGCACTTGGCTCTGGGGTAAAGTTGCGACTGACTGCCTGTTGCACCGCTAAAATTCTATTCAAGAAACACCAGCCCATTTCCCATGCCGCGCCCTTTTGGCGCGACCCTCAGTTCCTGCTCGCGATGGACGGAGAACAGATGACCCATTGTGGTTTTGGCCCCCATCGTAGCACCTTCCACACCACCCCCCCCCGCCCCGCCCCAAAACAACACCCAATCACCAGATGTCAAGCTAAGTTGTGTCCGTTCGGAGTTCCCCCTCCCTCTCCCCCCCCCACGGCACAAATCCTCTTTGGTGTTTTCACTTTGCAGACCACCTCGCCAAGCCAGCCATTAGCCTGAATCCAGACATCTTGCTCATGAAGGGGCAGTCGGTTGACATCGTGTGCGAGGCCCCCAGTTACTTCTCTGGTGCCAGGTTTTACCTGTACAAAGATGGCGGCGCGAACTTTGTCAGCAGCAACATCGCCTCCACGCAGCTGGTCAGGTCTCACTTCAAGCTCCACGCCATCACCAAGGACGACGAGGGAAACTACACGTGCGCCTACCAGGGGGACATCGTTGGCAAGCGCTTCAACTCGTCCCACAGCGACTCCATCCGCGTCGCGGTGATCGGTGAGTTGGGTACGGAGGGTGTCCTGCGCTTCATAGATACATAGAAGATAGGAGCAAGAGGAGGCCTTTCGGCCCTTCGAGCCTGCTCCGCCATTCATCACCATCACGGCTGATCATCCAACTCCATCGCCAAATCCTCCTTTCTCCCCATAGCCTTTGACCCCATTCTCCCCCGAGTGCCGTACCCAGCCGCCTCGTGGATATATTCAAAGTTTTAGCATCAACTACATCCCGTGGTAATGAATTCCACAGGCTCACCACTCTTTGTGTGAAGCGTCTCCTCATCTCGTTTGCAGACGACACAAAGGTTGGTGGAATTGCGGATAGCGATGAAGACTGTCGGAGGATACAGCAGGATTTAGATTGTTTGGAGACTTGGGCGGAGAGACGGCAGATGGACAAATGTGAGATAATGCATTTTGGAAGGTCTAATGCAGGTAGGGAATATACAGTGAATGGTAGAACCCTCAAGAGTATTGAAAGTCAAAGAGATCTAGTACAGGTCCACAGGTCATTGAAAGGGGCGACACAGGTGGGGAAGGTAGTCAAGAAGGCATACGGCATGCTTGCCTTCATTGGTCGGGGCATTGAGTATAAGAATTGGCAAGTCATGTTGCAGCTGTACAGAACCTTAGTTAGGCCACACTTGGAGTATAGTGTTCAATTCTGGTCGCCACACTACCAGAAGGATGTGGAGGCTTTAGAGAGGGTGCAGAAGAGATTTACCAGAATGCTGCCTGGTATGGAGGGCATTAGCTATGAGGAGCGGTTGAATAAACTCGGTTTGTTCTCACTGGAACGAAGGAGGTTGAGGGGAGACCTGATAGAGGTATACAAAATTATGAGGGGCATAGACAGAGTGGATAGTCAGAGGCTTTTCCCCAGGGTAGAGGGGTCAATTACTAGGGGGCCATAGGTTTAAGGTGCGAGGGGCAAGGTTTAGAGGAGATGTACGAGGCAAGTTTTTTACACAGAGGGTAGTGGGTGCCTGGAACTCGCTACTGGAGGAGGTGGTGGAAGCAGGGACGATAGTGACATTTAAGGGGCATCTTGACAAATACATGAATAGGATGGGAATAGAGGGATACGGACCCAGGAAGTGTAGAAGATTGTAGTTTAGTCGGGCAGCATGGTCGGCACGGGCTTGGAGGGCTGAAGGGCCTGTTCCTGTGCTGTACATTTCTTTGTTCGTTGTTCTTTGTCCGAAATGGTTTACCCTGAATCCTCAGACTGTGACCCCTGGTTCTGGACACACCCATCATTGGTAACATCTTCCCTGCATCCACCCTGTCTCGTCCTGGTCAAATTTTGTAAGTCTCTATGACATCGCCCCTCATTCTTCGGAACTCCAGCGGGAACAATCCCAACCGAGTCAACCTCTCCTCGTGCGACAGTCCCGCCATCCCTGGAATCCGTCTGGTGAACCTTCGCTGCCCTCCCTCGAGAGCAAGAACATCCTTCCTGGGAGGAGACCAAAACTGCCCACAATACTCCAAGTGAGGCCTCACCAAGGCCCTGTCCAATTGCAGCAACACATCCCTGCTTCTATACTCGAATCCCCTCGCAATGAAGGCCAACATTCCATTGGCCGTCTTTCCCGCCTGCTGCCCCTGCATGCTTACCTTCAGCGACCGGTACACAAGGACACCCAGGTCCCGCTGCACACTCCCCTCTCCCAATTTACAACCATTCAGGGAGTAATCTGCCTCCCTGTTTTTGCTCCCACAATAAATGACCTCGCTCTTATCCGAATTAAACTGCATCTGCCATTGATTTGCCCACTTGCCCCACCTCGTTGCTCTTGCCTGGGGTGTGGGCTAGGCCCAGGGCGTTTATTGCCCCCCCCCCCCCCCCACCCGGGACCTCATACAGCAGCCGAGCACCAGTACCTGACAAACCCCTCCCCAAACCCAAAACTCTTCAGCACCTCCCACAGGTACCCCCCCACTCTACCCTATCGAAGGCTTTCTCAGCGTCCATCGCCGCCGCTATCTCCGCCTCCCCCTCCCTCGCCGGCATCATGATAACGTTCAGGAGCCTCCGCACATTCGCGTTCAACTGCCTCCCCGTCACGAACCCCGTCTGGTCTTCGTGGAAGACCTGCGGCACCCAATCCTCAATCCCCGTGGCTAAGACCTTCGCCAGCACCTTGGCATCTACATTCAGCAAGGAAATCGGTCTGTAAGACCCACACTGCAGGGGATCCTTGTCCCTCTTCAGGATCAAGGAGATCAGTGCCCGGGACATCGTCGGGGGCAAAGGCCCCCCCCCCTCCCTTGCCTCATTGAAGGTCCTAACCAGCAACGGGCCCAACGGGTCCACATATCTTTTGTAGAATTCGACCGGGAAACCGTCCGGCCCCGGTGCCTTCCCCGCCTGCATGCTCCCTATCCCTTTGGCCAGCTCCTCCAGCCCAATCGGGGCCCCCAATCCCGCCCCCAGTCCCTCCTCCACCTTCGGGAACCTCAATTGGTCCAGGAAGCGGCCCATCCCTCCCTCCTCCCGTGGGGGCTCGGACCGATACAGTTCCGCATAAAAGTCCCTGAAGACCCCATTGATGCCAACTCCACTCCGCGTCACACTCCCTCCCCTGTCCTTAACTCCCCCGATCTCCCTAGCTGCGTCCCGCTTCCGAAGCTGATGCGCCAGCATCCGGCTTGCCTTTGCCCGATACTCGTAGACCGCCCCCTGGGCCTTCCTCCACTGCACCTCCGCCTTCCTGGTGGTCACCAGGTCGAATTCGGCTTGGAGGCTGCGCCTCTTCCTCAACAATCCTTCCTCAGGCTCCTCCGCATACCTCCTGTCTACCCTCACCATCTCCCCCACCAGCCTCTCCCTCTCCCCCCCCGCTCCCTCCTCTCCTTGTGGGCCCTAATGCAGATCAGCTCACCCCTAACCAGTGCCTCCCAACCCATCCCCACTCGGACCTCCCCATTGTCGTTGGCCTCCAAGTATCTCTCTATACTTCCTCGGACCCGCTCGCTCACCTCCTCGTCCGCCAACAGCCCCACCTCCAAGCGCCACAATGGGCGCTGGTCCCTCTCCTCCCCCAGCTCTAGGTCTACCCAATGCGGGGCGTGGTCCGAGATGGCTATCGCCGAGTACTCCGTATCCCCTACTCTCGCTATCAGCGCCCTGCTCATAATAATCCGGGAATAGGCCTTATGAATGTGCGAGAAGAATGAAAGTTCCCTAGCCCCCGGCCTTGCAAATCTCCAAGGGTCCACCCCTCCCATCTGGTCCATAAACCCCCTCAGCACTTTAGCCAATTCACACCTCTTTAACCTGGGATTACCCCTCTCTCCAGTTGCACTGTCTGGACCTGTAAAGACTTAATTACCTGCAAAGACTCGCACTCAAAGTATCTTCTTGCATCATTGGCTTTCTCTGTATATGCTGTGTTTGTGGAACCTACCTCTTCACTCACCCGAGGAAGGAGCAGTGCTCCGAAAGCTAGTGATTCCAAACAAACCTGTTGGGACTTTAACCTGGTCCATCGCAGTCCAACATCGGCACCTCCGCATCGACATTAAAGGGATCAGGGGGTGTGGAGGGAAGGCGGGCTCAGAGTATTGAACTTGGAGATCAGCCATGAATCCGTAGTGAATGCCGGTGCAGGCTCGAAGGGCCGAATGGCCTCCTCCTGTTTCGACTTTCAAGACATTCGATTCCGAGCATTGACAGGGTGCAGAGCTGGGCTGAGAAGTGGCAGATGGAGTTCAACCTAGATAAATGTGAAGTGATTCATTTTGGAAGGTCGAATTTGAATGCTGAATACAGGGTTAAAGGCAGGATTGGAACATAGAACTTACAGTATAGAAGGAGGCCATTCGGCCCATCGAGTCTGCACCGACCCACTTAAGCCCTCACTTCCACCCGATCCCCGTAACCCAATAATCCCACCTAACCTTTTTGGACACTAAGGGACAATTTAACACGGCCAATCCACCTAACCTGTGCATCTTTGGACACTAAGGCACAATTTAACACGGCCAATCCACCTAACCTGTACATCTTTGGATACTAAGGGACAATTTAACACGGCCAATCCACATAACCTGCACATCTTTGGACACTAAGGGACAATTTAACAAGGCCAATCCACCTAACCTGTACATCTTTGGACACTGAGGGACAATTTAACACGGCCAATCCACCTAACCTGTACATCTTTGGACACTAAGGTACAATTTAACACGGCCAATCCACCTAACTTGTACATCTTTGGACACTAAGGGACAATTTAACACGGCCAATCCCCCTAACCTGTACATCTTTGGACACTAAGGGACAATTTAACACGGCCAATCCACCTAACCTGCACATCTTTGGACACTAAGGGACAATTTAACACGGCCAATCCACCTAACCTGTACATCTTTGGACACTAAGGGACAGTTTAACATGGCCAATCCACCTAACCTGTACATCTTTGGACACTAAGGGACAATTTAACACGACCAATCCACCTAACCTGTACATCTTTGGACACTAAGGGACAATTTAACACGGCCAATCCACCTAACCTGCACATCTTTGGACACTAAGGGACAATTTAACACGGCCAATCCACCTAACCTGTACATCTTTGGACACTAAGGGACAGTTTAACATGGCCAATCCACCTAACCTGTACATCTTTGGACACTAAGGGACAATTTAACACGACCAATCCACCTAACCTGTACATCTTTGGACACGAAGCGACAATTTAACACGGCCAATCCACCTAACCTGTACATCTTTGGACACTAAGGGGCAATTTAACTCGGCCAATCCACCTAACCTGTACATCTTTGGTCACTCAGGGACAATTTAACACGGCCAATACACCTAACCTGTACATCTTTGGACACTAAGGGACAATTTAACACGGCCAATCCACCTAACCTGTACATCTTTGGATACTAAGGGACAATTTAACACGGCCAATCCACATAACCTGCACATCTTTGGACACTAAGGGACAATTTAACACGGCCAATCCACCTAACCTGTACATCTTTGGACACTAAGGGACAATTTAACACGGCCAATCCACCTAACCTGTACATCTTTGGACACTAAGGGACAATTTAACACGGCCAATCCACCTAACCTGTACATGTTTGGACACTAAGGGACATTTAACACGTCCAATCCACCTAACCTGTACATCTTTGGACACTAAGGGACATTTAACACGTCCAATCCACCTAACCTGTACATCTTTGGACACTAGGGGACAATTTAACACGGCCAATCCACCTAAGCTGCACATCTTTGGACACTAAGGCAGAATTTAACACGGCCAATCCACCTAACCTGTACATCTTTGGACACTAAGGGACAATTTAACACGGCCAATCCACCTAACCTGCACATCTTTGGACACTAAGGGACAATTTAACACGGCCAATCCACCTAACCTGCACGTCTTTGGACTGTGGGAGGAAACCGGAGCACCCGGAGGAACCTCACGTAGACATGGGGAGAACGTGCAGACTCCGCACAGACAGTGACCCAACGGGGATTCGAACCTGGGACCCAGGCGCTGTGAAGCCACAGTGCTACCGTGCCGGATTCTTGGAAGTGTCGAGGAACAGCGTCCTCTCGGGGTCCACGTTGATAGATCTCTCAAAGCTGCCACCCAGGTTTATAGGGTTGTTAAGAAGGCGTGTGGTGTGTTGGGTTTCATTAACAGGGGGATTGAGTTTAATATCCGTGAGGTTTTGCTGCAGCTTTATAAAACCCTGGTTAGACCACACTCGGAATATTGTGTCCAGTTCTGGTCGCCTCATTATGGGAAGGATGTGGAAGCTTTGGAGAGGGCGCAGAGGAGATTTACCAGGATGCTGCCTGGACTGGAGGGCAGGTCTTACGAAGAAAGGTTGAGGGAGCTAGGGCTTTTCTCACTGGAGCGAAGAGAGGTGACTTGATAGAGGTGTACAGGGTGATGGGAGGCATGGATAGAGTGGATAGCCAGGAGACTTTTCTCCGGGGCGGAAATGTCCGTCACGCGGGGACATCATTTGAAGGTGATTGGAGGAAGGTATAGGGGAGATGTCAGAGGTTCTTTACACAGAGAGCGGTGGGTGTGTGGAACGCACTGCCAGCAGAGGGGGTGGAGTCAGAGTCATTCGGGACATTTAAGCGACTCTTAGACAGGCAAATGGACAGCAGTAAATTGAAGGGGTGGAGGTTAAGTTGATCTAAGATTAGGATAAATGGTCGGCACAACATGGTGGGCCGAAGGGCCTGTACTGTGCTGGACCAAGAACAAAGAAATGTACAGCACAGGAACAGGCCCTTCGGCCCTTCAAGCCCGTGCCGACCATGCTGCCCGACTAGACTACAATCTTCTACACTCCCTGAGTCCGTATCCCTTTATTCCCATCCTATTCATGTATTTGTCAAGATGCCCCTTAAATGTCACTATCGTCCCTGCTTCCACCACCTCCTCCGGTAGCGAGTTCCAGGCACCCACTACCCTCTGCGTAAAAAACTTGCCTCGTACATCTCCTCTAAACCTTGCCCCTCTCACCTTAAACCTATGCCCCCTAGTAATTGACCCCTCTACCCTGGGGAAAAGCCTCTGACTATCCACTCTGTCTATGCCCCTCATAATTTTGTAGACCTCTATCAGGTCTCCCCTCAACCTCCTTCGTTCCAGTGAGAACAAACCGAGTTTATTCAACCGCTCCCCGTAGCTAATGCCCTCCATACCAGGCAACATTCTGGTAAATCTCTTCTGCACCCTCTCTAAAGCCTCCACATCCTTCTGGTAGTGTGGCGACCAGAATTGAACACTATACTGCAAGTGTGGCCTAACTAAGGTTCTGTACAGCTGCAACATGACTTGCCAATTCTTATACTCAGTGCCCCGGCCAATGAAGGCAAGCATGCCGTCGGCCTTCTTGACTACCTTCTCCACCTGTGTCGCCCCTTTCAGTGACCTGTGGACCTGCACTTCTAGATCTCTCTGACTGTCAATACTCTTGAGGGTTCTACCATTCACTGTATATTCCCTACCTGCATTAGACCTTCCAAAATGTATTACTGTTCTATGTAAATTCTATGAAATTCTATGTTCTATGTTCCATGTTCTATGTTCTATGTTCTATGTTCTTAACCCACTGGCCTGGTCGATATGTTCCCCCTCTTGCAGAAGACGTGGCGATGCGTTTGGTAAACGGGGAGAACGACTGCTCGGGAAGTGTCCAGGTGTACTTCAACGATACCTGGGGCTCGGTCTGCGGCGAGGGCTGGGACCTCTTCGACGTGCAGGTGGTTTGCCGGCAGCTGGGCTGTGGGTTCGCCCTCGGGATGATGGACATCTCCCGGTTCTCCAACATCCAGAAACCCATCTGGCTCAGCACGGTGCGGTGCAGCAGTGCCGAGCCGTATTTGTGGGTGTGTCCGGCTCGAGGCTGGACTGGCGGGATGAGTTGCGACCGCTCGAGGGCCGCTACCGTCACCTGCACAGGTTCGTTCCGGGCGTTTACTGGCTAGGGCGCGGCCTGCCAAAATGTACCTCAATTATATTCTTTTTTTAAAATAGTATTTTATTAGGGTAAAGCAAAAAGTGCAGAGGATACTGGAAGTCTGCAGAGGAATTTGGATAGGCTAAGTGAATGGGCTAGGGTCAGGCAGATGGAATACAATGTTGACAAATGTGCGGTTATCCATTTTGGTAGGAATAACAGCAAAAGGGATTATTATTTAAATGCTAAAATATTAAAACATGCTGCTGTGCAGAGAGAGACCTGGGTGTGCTAGTGCTAAATTGTCCCTTCGTAAAGATGTGCAGGTTAGGTGGATTGGCCGTGTTAAATTGTCCCTTAGTAAAGATGTGCAGGTTAGGTGGATTGGCCGTGCTAAATTGTCCCTTCGTAAAGATGTGCAGGTTAGGTGGATTGGCCGTGCTAAATTGTCCCTTCGTAAAGATGTACAGGTTAGGTGGATTGGCCGTGTTAAATTGTCCCTTAGTGTCCAAAGATGTACAGGTTAGGTGGATTGGCCGTGTTAAATTGTCCCTTAGTGTCCAAAGATGTACAGGTTAGGTGGATTGGCCGTGTTAAATTGTCCCTTAGTGTCCAAAGATGTACAGGTTAGGTGGATTGGCCGTGTTAAACTGTCCCTTAGTGTCCAAAGATGTACAGGTTAGGTGGATTGGTCGTGTTAAATTGTCCCTTAGTGTCCAAAGATGTGCAGGTTAGGTGGATTGGCCGTGTTAAATTGTCCCTAAGTGTCCAAAGATGTACAGGTTAGGTGGATTGGCTGTGTTAAATTGTGCCTTAGTGTCCAAAGATGTGCAGGTTAGGCGAATTGGCCGTGTTAAATTGTCCCTTGGTGTCCTGGCGGTGAGGAGGGGTTACGGGGGATAGAGGGAGGGGAGTGGGCCTCGTGGGCCGCTCTTTCAATGGGCAGAGCATCAATGTGGAGTTGACGGGCGGAGTGGAATCGTGCGGTTCGAACGATGACTGGGCCGGTCGCTCACCCGTTGTTTAACACGCGAAAAACATACAAAAACGAGTCTTTCTTTCCCCCCCCCCCCCCCGCCCAAACTCTCGCCACAGCTCAACCGCCCGCACCAGCCATGACGGTGACGGGCAATGGCCTCTTCTTCAAAGACGACACCATCACCTTCGTGTGCACGATCCCTACCTTGTACAGAGGGGCGAAGATGTTCCTCCACCGGGTCGGCGAGGAGGCCCCAATGATGACCACCGTTTCGTCCAGAAACCTTAACAACGTGAGGTTTGAGCTCCGCAACATCAACCAGACCCACAATGGCACGTACTGGTGCAACTACGGATTCGAGGTGGCCGAGCTCCACTTTCTGTCCCAGGATAGCGCGTCGCAGGAGATCACTGTCGTCGGTAAGGCTTGGTTGTCAAGTGGGCGAGGGTCTGGCAGACGGAATACAATGTTGACAAATGTGAGGTTATCCATTTTGGTCGGAATAACAGCAAAAGGGATTATTATTTAAATGATCAAAGAATTTAAACATGCTGCTGTGCAGAGAGAGACCTGGGTGTGCTAGTGCTAAATTGCCCCTTCGTAAAGATGTGCAGGTTAGGTGGATTGGCCGTGTTAAATTGTCCCTTAGTGTCCAAAGATGTACAGGTTAGGTGGATTGGCCGTGTTAAATTGTCTCTTAGTGTCCAAAGATGTGCAGGTTAGGTGGATTGGCCTTGTTAAATTGTCCCTTAGCGTCCAAAGATGTACAGGTTAGGTGGATTGGCCGTGTTAAATTGTCCCTTAGCGTCCAAAGATGTGCAGGTTAGGTGGATTGGCCTTGTTAAATTGTCCCTTAGTGTCCAAAGATGTACAGGTTAGGTGGATTGGCCGTGTTAAATTGTCCCTTAGTGTCCAAAGATGTACTGGTTAGGTGGATTGGCCGTGTTAAATTGTCCCTTAGTGTCCAAAGATGTACAGGTTAGGGGGATTGGCCGTGTTAAATTGTCCCTTAGTGTCCAAAGATGTACTGGTTAGGTGGATTGGCCGTGTTAAATTGTCCCTTAGTGTCCAAAGATGTGCAGGTTAGGTGGATTGGCCTTGTTAAATTGTGCCTTAGCGTCCAAAGATGTACAGGTTAGGTGGATTGGCCGTGTTAAATTGTCCCTTAGCATCCAAAGATGTGTAGGTTAGGTGGATTGGCCTTGTTAAATTGTCCCTTAGTGTCCAAAGATGTACAGGTTAGGTGGATTGGCCATGTTAAATTGTCCCTTAGTGTCCAAAGATGTACAGGTTAGGTGGATTGGCTGTGTTAAATTGTCCCTTAGTGTCCAAAGATGTGCAGGTGAGGTGGATTGGCCGTGTTAAATTGTCCCTTAGTGTCCAAAGATGTACAGGTTAGGTGGATTGGCCGTGTTAAATTGTCCCTCAGTGTCCAAAGATGTTCAGGTTAGGTGGATAGGCCGTGTTAAATTGTCCCTTAGTGTCCAAAGATGTACAGGTTAGGTGGATTGGCCGTGTTAAATTGTCCCTTAGTGTCCAAAGATGTACAGGTTAGGTGGATTGGCCGTGTTAAATTGTCCCTAAGATGTCTCACCGGGCAGAAAAGGGGGCCCGTTGTCTCTGCACTGGCTCATCGCGCCCCCATCTCCGCTCAACCCGTTTCCCGGGCACTTGCTCCGTGGCCTTGTCCGCGATGGCGTCTCAAGTGCTCACCGAAACACTTCTGAATTGTTGTGAGAGATCTCCCTCCACCTCTCTCTCAGGCAGCGAAATCCAAACCCCCCCCCCGCTCCGGGCGAAATAGATCTCCCTCTGGGCAGCACGGTAGCACAGCGGTTAGCACAATTGCTTCACAGCTCCAGGGTCCCGGGTTCGCTTCCCGCCTTGGGTCACTCTCTGTGCGGAGTCTGCACGCCCTCCCCCGTGTGTGGGCGGGTTTCCTCCGGGTGCTCCGGTTTCCTCCCACAGTCCAAAGATCATAGAATTTACAGTGCAGAAGGAGGCCATTCGGCCCATCGAGTCTGCACCGGCTCTTGGAAAGTGCCCCCTACCCAAGGTCAACACCTCCACCTTGACCCCATAACCCAGCAACCCCACCCAACACTAAGGGCAATTTGGGACACTAAGGGCAATTTATCACGGCCAATCCACCTAACCTGCACGTCTTTCGACTGTGGGAGGAAGCCGGAGCACCCGGAGGAAACCCACGCACACACGGGGGAGGACGTGCAGACTCCGCACAGACAACGACCCAAACTGGAATCGAACCTGGGACCCTGGAACTGTGAAGCAATTGTGCTATCCACAATGCTACCGTGCTGCCCTTAGGTGCAGGTAATTTTGTACTCCTCAACCAGAGCCCCCCTCCGGCCTTCTCTGTTCCAAGGAAAACAACCCCAGGCCGAACCGGCCTCTCTTCACTACCAAAACGTTCCAGCTCGGGAAGCGTCCCGGTTAATCCCCTCTGCGTCGTCCCCAGCGCAATCAATCCTTCCTTTAACGCAGAGAGTAGCAATGGAAGGGTGCATTTCTAATTGGAGGGCTGTGACCAGTGGTGTTCCACAGGGATCAGTGCTGGGACCTTTGCTCTTTGTAGTATATATAAACGATTTAGAGGAAAATGTAACTGGTCTGATTAGTAAGTTTGCAGACGACACAAAGGTTGGTGGAATTGCGGATAGCGATGAGGACTGTCAGAGGATACAGCAGGATTTAGATTGTTTGGAGACTTGGGCGGAGAGACGGCAGATGGAGTTGAATCCGGACAAATGTGAGATAATGCATTTTGGAAGGTCTAATGCAGGTAGGGAATATACGGTGAATGGTAGAACCCTCAAGAGTATTGAAAGTCAGAGAGATCTTGGTGTACAGGTCCACAGGTCACTGAAAGGGGCAACACAGGTGGAGAAGGTAGTCAAGAAGGCATACGGCATGCTTGCCTTCATTGGCCGGGGCATTGAGTATAAGAATTGGCAAGTCATGTTGCAGCTGTATAGAACCTTAGTTAGGCCACACTTGGAGTATAGTGTTCAATTCTGGTCGCCACACTACCAGAAGGATGTGGAGGTTTTAGAGAGGGTGCAGAAGAGATTTACCAGGATGTTGCCTGGTATGGAGGGCATTAGCTATGAGGAGCGGTTGAATAAAGTCGGTTTGTTCTCACTGGAACGAAGGAGGTTGAGGGGCGACCTGATAGAGGTATACAAAATGATGAGGGGCATAGACAGAGTGGACAGTCAGAGGCTTTTCCCCACGGTAGAGGGGTCAATTACTAGGGGTCAAAGGTTTAAGGTGAGAGGGGCAAGGTTTAGAGTAGATGTACGAGGCAAGTTTTTTACGCAGAGGGTAGTGGGTGCCTGGAACTCGCTACCGGGGGAGGTGGTGGAAGCAGGGAGGATAGTGACATAGGGCATCTTGACAAATACATGAATAGGATGGGAATAGAGGAATACGGACCCAGGAAGTGTAGAAACTTGTAGTTTAGTCGGGCAGCATGGTCGGCACGGGCTTGGAGGGCCGAAGGGCCTGTTCCTGTGCTGTACTTTTCTTTGTTCTTTGTTCTAATTGGGCGACGAGGATTACACTCTAGCTGTGAATTTTACCACAGAGTTCTGTTACCTCCCATGTTAGCACGGTAGCATTGTGGTTAGCACAATTGCTTCCCAGGTTCGATTCCGTCTTGGGCCACTGTCTGTGCGGAGTCTGCACATCCTCCCCGTGTCTGCGTGGGTTTCCCCCGGGTGCTCCGGTTTCCTCCCACAGTCCAAAGATGTGCAGGTTAGGTGGATTGGCCATGATAAATTGCCCTTAGCGTCCAAAATTGCCCTTAGTGTTGGGTGGGGTTGCTGGGTTATGGGGATAGGGTGGAGGTGTGGACCTTAGGTAGGGTGCTCTTTCCAAGAGCCGGTGCAGACTCGATGGGCCGAATGGCCTCCTTCTGCACTGTAAATTCTATGATAACCTCCTCGCTGTTATATCCTTTGCCTTGGCTAATTAAGGTCTGTATACCCATAAGTCTTCTCAACTATCTGCCCTGCTGTCTTCGGAGACCGGGATCACCCAGGTTCGTCTGCACCCCCTGTGCTTCCCACCGTCCCACCGTTCATCGTGCACTCCCTGGCACTGTTGGTCCTCCCACAATGCATCACCTCACAATTTTCAGGATTAAACTCGATTGGCCGCTTCTCTGCTCACCCGACCAGCCACCATCGTGCTGCTCCTCCACTGCTCTCTGTGGGCTGAGTGGAGATTGGTCTATTCCAGAGGTGTTTTAAGAGTCAACTGCAAGGCTGTGGGTCTGGACTGAAAAGTAGGCCAGACCAGATAAGGGCGACAGATTTCCTCCCCTCAGAAAATAAAATGGCCGTCGGGTTTATAAAGCCAACATTCCCAATGTAATGTGTTATTGATGTGCCTCTTCTATACCAGATGTTCCTTGATGAGTGGTGAGGAACATGGACGTCACACGAGTGCCCGGCCATGACCATCTCCTACAAGAGATGATGTAACCATACAATGGCATCACCATCAATCCCCCATGAATCCCCCACATCCCAGGGGGTTTCCATTGATCAGAAACTGAACTGGACCCGGCCGTATAAATCCTGCGGCTACCAGGGCAGGTCAGAGGCTGGGAATCCTGCGGAGAGCAACTCACCCCCTGACCACCGCCCCCCCCCCCCCCCCCCACAAAGCCCGTCCGCCACCCACACGGACACAAGTCAGGAGCGTGACGGGACCACCGCCCGCTCGCCTGGGTGAGCCTGGCTCCCGACGACGCTCAAGAAACTCGACACCGTCCCGGACGAGCCCCCGCCCCGCTTGATCGAGAGGCTGACCCCGCCCCTCCCCCGCCTTCGACAGACGCTCCCTCCACCCCCCCCCCCGAAGCACAGCGGCAGCCGTGTGTACCGCCTACAAGACGCACCGCTCGCTCCTCAGAGAACACCTTCCGAACCATAAAACAATAAGACATAGACGCAGAATTAGGCCACTCGTCCCATCCCCTTATTGATCAAGAACCTATCTATCTCTGTCTTAAAGACACTCAGCGTTTTGGCCTCCACAGCCTTCTGCGGCAAAGAGTTCCACAGATTCCCCACCCTCTGACTGAAGAAATTCCTCCTCATCTCTGTTTTAAAGGATCGTCCCTTCAGTCTGAGATGCTGTCCTCTGCTTCTAATTGTTCCTACAAGTGGAAACATCCTCTCCACGTCCACTCTATCCAGGCCTCGCCGTGTCCTGTAAGTTTCAATAAGATCCCCCCTCATCCTTCTAAACTCCAACGAGTACAGACCCAGAGTCCTCGACCGTTCCTCGTACGACAAGCTCTTCATTCCAGGGTCATTCTTGTGAACCTCCTCTGGACCCTTTCCAAGGCCGGCACATCCTTCCTTAGATACCGGGCCAAAACTGCTCACAATACTCCAAATGGGGTCTGACCAGAGCCTCATACAGCCCCAGAAGTACATCCCTGGTCTTGTATTCCAGCCCTGTCGACGTGAATGCTGACATTGCATTGGCCTTCTTAACCGCCGACTGAACCTGCACGTTAACCTTTCGAGAATCGCGAACAAGGACTCCCAAGTCCCTTTGTGCTTCTGATTTTTGAAGCATCCATTCCTCCTTCCAAAGTGCGGAACCTCACACTTTTCCACATTAAATCTCGGGCTGTGTACCTCCACTGATGTACCCGAACGAGGATGGAGACTCTCGATGATTCCCGCCCCATTTCCTGATTGCGAAGGTGAAACTTTAGCGACCAGAGGAAATCTGAGGCTAAACGTTTTTGGGACCACCCACTTTCGCCCCCCCCCCCCTTCCGCCCCTCGGAAAACGAAATGCAAGACACAGAATCGAATCCCTATGGTGCAGAAGGAGGCCCTTCGGCCCATCGAGTCGGCACCGACCCCTCTGGGAGGAGAGAGAGCACCAAATGGTGTTACCGTTATTTGTTACAGCAACGGTTTCGACCGCTGCGGTCACGTTTTAAAAGAATCCCGGTTCAAAAGGCAAACATTTCGTGGGAGCAATTAAGGTGCCATAAAAAGCTCGTGCTGATGCAGTTTTGTTTGGATTGAGGGAGGAGGCCCAATCCTACTCCTCTATCCCCATCAACCCCACCGAACCCGCACGCCCCCGGATGCTAAGGCACAGTTTTAATCGTGGCCATTCCACCTCACTGGTGGACTTGTGGGAGGAAACCGGAGCATCCAGAGGAAGCCCACGCAAGATGGTGGCAAGAGGGGGCGGGGGGGGGGGAGAGAAAATGTGCAAACTCCAGACAGACATTCCCCCCCCCTCACCCCTCCCGAGTCTGGGAATTGACCCACTTTCCTTGGGGCTGATTAGTGTAGTAAATACCAAAACCCTTAACTGCTACCTTTATTACCACGCAAACAAAAAGGAAAATCTATGGTAACCTTAGCTCCAAGCAACTGCATCCCCTTGCCGAGCTGAAATCTAATTGACTGCACCGGGAAATGCCTCCTCTCGTCATCCAAACAAAACTGCATCAGCACGAGCTTTTTACGGCACCTTAATTGCTCCCACGATACGCTTGCCTTTTGAACCGGGATTCTTTTGAAACGTGACTGCAGCGGTCAAACCCAGTCTTTTAACCCTTGCTGTAACCAATAACGATAACACCACCTGGGCCCAAGGCCCGATCTTTCCACACACCTCACCAGCCGCCCCACTGTGAACTCCCCCTCGCTGCACCCAACGTACCTCTTCCGGGCCACCCCCCCCCCCGCCCCCCCTCCACACAAGGGTAAGACACCCCAGACCTCGGGGCCGGACTCTGGCATGGGCGATCTGCCACCCGGGGGCGCAGTAACGATGCCCGTCTCCTCTCCTGCACCCACAGAAAACGCGAAGCTGCGCCTGGTCGACGGTCACGAGCCCTGTTCGGGGAGAGTGGAGGCTTACTACAACGGGACCTGGGGCACGGTCTGCGACTCCGGGTGGGGCATCGTCGACGCCCAGGTGGTGTGCCGGCAGGTGGGCTGCGGATTCGGGCAGTCGGCCACCTCGGGGGGCCTCTTCGGGGAAGGCACGGGCCCCATCCTGCTCGACAACGTGCGGTGCAATGGCTCGGAGAGGTTCCTGTGGTCGTGCCCGACCCAGAACATCATGCCCAGGACGTGCCGGCAGAGGAACGACGCGGGGGTGATCTGCACAAGTGAGTGGGCACTAAGGGACAGTTTAACACGGCCAATCCACCTAACCTGTACATCTTTGGACACTAAGGGACAATTTAACACGGCCAATCCACCTCACCTGTACATCTTTGGACACTAAGGGACAGTTTAACACGGCCAATCCCCCTAACCTGTACATCTTTGGACACTAAGGGACAGTTTAACACGGCCAATCCACCTAACCTGCACATCTTTGGACACTAAGGGACAGTTTAACACGGCCAATCCACCTCACCTGTACATCTTTGGACACTAAGGGACAATTTAACACGGCCAATCCACCTAACCTGTACATCTTTGGACACTAAGGGACAGTTTAACACGGCCAATCCACCTCACCTGTACATCTTTGGACACTAAGGGACAATTTAACACGGCCAATCCACCTAACCTGTACATCTTTGGACACTAAGGGACAATTTAACACGGCCAATCCACCTAACCTGTACATCTTTGGACACTAAGGGACAATTTAACACGGCCAATCCACCTAACCTGTACATCTTTGGACACTAATGGACAATTTAACACGGCCAATCCACCTAACCTGTACATCTTTGGACACTAAGGGACAGTTTAACACGGCCAATCCACCTCACCTGTACATCTTTGGACACTAAGGGACAATTTAACACGGCCAATCCACCTAACCTGTACATCTTTGGACACTAAGGCACAATTTAACATGGCCAATCCACCTAACCTGCACATCTTTGGACACTAAGGGACAATTTAACACGGCCAATCCACCTAACCTGTACATCTTTGGACACTAAGGGACAGTTTAACACGGCCGATCCACCTAACCTGCACATCTTTGGACACCAAGGGACAATTTAACACGGCCAATCCACCTAACCTGTACATCTTTGGACACCAAGGGACAATTTAACACGGCCAATCCCCCTAACCTGTACATCTTTGGACACTAAGGGACAGTTTAACACGGCCAATCCACCTCACCTGTACATCTTTGGACACTGAGGGACAATTTAACATGGCCAATCCACCTAACCTGCACATCTTTGGACACTAAGGGACAATTTAACACGGCCAATCCCCCTAACCTGTACATCTTTGGACACTAAGGGACAGTTTAACACGGCCAATCCACCTAACCTGTACACCTTTGGACACTAAGGGACAATTTAACACGGCCAATCCACCTAACCTGTACATCTTTGGACACTAAGGGACAATTTAACACGGCCAATCCACCTAACCTGTACATCTTTGGACACTAATGGACAATTTAATACGGCCAATCCACCTAACCTGTACATCTTTGGACACTAAGGGACAATTTAACACGGCCAATCCACCTAACCTGTACATCTTTGGACACTAAGGGACAATTTAACACGGCCAATCCACCTAGCCTGTACATCTTTGGACACTAATGGACAATTTAACACGGCCAATCCACCTAACCTGTACATCTTTGGACACTAAGGGACAATTTAACACGGCCAATCCACCTAACCTGTACACCTTTGGACACTAATGGACAATTTAACACGGCCAATCCACCTAATCTGTACATCTTTGGACATGAAGGAACAATTTAACACGGCCAATCCACCTAACCTGTACACCTTTGGACATGAAGGAACAATTTAACACGGCCAATCCACCTAACCTGTACACCTTTGGACACTAAGGGACAATTTAACACGGCCAATCCACCTAACCTGCACATCTTTGGACACTAAGGGACAATTTAACACGGCCAATCCACACAACCTGCACATCTTTGGACACTAAGGAACAATTTAACACGGCCAATCCACCTAACCTGTACATCTTTGGACACTAAGTGACAATTTAACACGGCCAATCCACCTAACCTGTACATCTTTGGACACTAAGTGACAATTTAACACGGCCAATCCACCTAACCTGCACATCTTTGGACACTAAGGGGCAATTTAACACGGCCAATCCACCTAACCTGTACATCTTTGGACACTAAGGGACAATTTAACACGGCCAATCCACCTAACCTGTACATCTTTGGACACTAAGTGACAATTTAACACGGCCAATCCACCTAACCTGCACATCTTTGGACACTAAGGGGCAATTTAACACGGCCAATCCACCTAACCTGTACATCTTTGGACACTAAGGGACAATTTAACACGGCCAATCCACCTAACCTGCACATCTTTGGACACTGAGGGATAATTTAACACGGCCAATCCCCCTAACCTGTACATCTTTGGACACTAAGGGACAATTTAACACGGCCAATCCACCTAACCTGTACATCTTTGGACACTAAGGTACAATTTAACACGGCCAATCCACCTAACCTGTACATCTTTGGACACTAAGGTACAATTTAACACGGCCAATCCACCTAACCTGCACATCTTTGGACACTAAGGGACAATTTAACACGGCCAATCCACCTAACCTGTACATCTTTGGACACTAAGGGACAGTTTAACACGGCCAATCCACCTAACCTGTACATCTTTGGACACTAAGGGACAGTTTAACACGGCCAATCCACCTCACCTGTACATCTTTGGACACTAAGGGACAGTTTAACACGGCCAATCCCCCTAACCTGTACATCTTTGGACACTAAGGGACAGTTTAACACGGCCAATCCACCTCACCTGTACATCTTTGGACACTGAGGGACAATTTAACATGGCCAATCCCCCTAACCTGTACATCTTTGGACACCAAGGGACAATTTAACACGGCCAATCCACCTAACCTGTACATCTTTGGACACCAAGGGACAATTTAACACGGCCAATCCCCCTAACCTGTACATCTTTGGACACTAAGGGACAGTTTAACACGGCCAATCCACCTCACCTGTACATCTTTGGACACTGAGGGACAATTTAACATGGCCAATCCCCCTAACCTGTACATCTTTGGACACTAGGGGACAATTTAACACGGCCAATCCACCTAACCTGTACATCTTTGGACACTAAGGGACAATTTAACACGGCCAATCCCCCTAACCTGTACATCTTTGGACACTAAGGGACAGTTTAACACGGCCAATCCACCTAACCTGTACACCTTTGGACACTAAGGGACAATTTAACACGGCCAATCCACCTAACCTGTACATCTTTGGACACTAAGGGACAATTTAACACGGCCAATCCACCTAACCTGTACATCTTTGGACACTAATGGACAATTTAATACGGCCAATCCACCTAACCTGTACATCTTTGGACACTAAGGGACAATTTAACACGGCCAATCCACCTAACCTGTACATCTTTGGACACTAAGGGACAATTTAACACGGCCAATCCACCTAGCCTGTACATCTTTGGACACTAATGGACAATTTAACACGGCCAATCCACCTAACCTGTACATCTTTGGACACTAAGGGACAATTTAACACGGCCAATCCACCTAACCTGTACACCTTTGGACACTAATGGACAATTTAACACGGCCAATCCACCTAATCTGTACATCTTTGGACATGAAGGAACAATTTAACACGGCCAATCCACCTAACCTGTACACCTTTGGACATGAAGGAACAATTTAACACGGCCAATCCACCTAACCTGTACACCTTTGGACACTAAGGGACAATTTAACACGGCCAATCCACCTAACCTGCACATCTTTGGACACTAAGGGACAATTTAACACGGCCAATCCACACAACCTGCACATCTTTGGACACTAAGGAACAATTTAACACGGCCAATCCACCTAACCTGTACATCTTTGGACACTAAGTGACAATTTAACACGGCCAATCCACCTAACCTGTACATCTTTGGACACTAAGTGACAATTTAACACGGCCAATCCACCTAACCTGCACATCTTTGGACACTAAGGGGCAATTTAACACGGCCAATCCACCTAACCTGTACATCTTTGGACACTAAGGGACAATTTAACACGGCCAATCCACCTAACCTGTACATCTTTGGACACTAAGTGACAATTTAACACGGCCAATCCACCTAACCTGCACATCTTTGGACACTAAGGGGCAATTTAACACGGCCAATCCACCTAACCTGTACATCTTTGGACACTAAGGGACAATTTAACACGGCCAATCCACCTAACCTACACATCTTTGGACACTGAGGGATAATTTAACACGGCCAATCCCCCTAACCTGTACATCTTTGGACACTAAGGGACAATTTAACACGGCCAATCCACCTAACCTGTACATCTTTGGACACTAAGGTACAATTTAACACGGCCAATCCACCTAACCTGTACATCTTTGGACACTAAGGTACAATTTAACACGGCCAATCCACCTAACCTGCACATCTTTGGACACTAAGGGACAATTTAACACGGCCAATCCACCTAACCTGTACATCTTTGGACACTAAGGGACAATCGAACCCGGCTCCCCCCCCCCCGCGATGTGAGGCGATGACGGCCTGGATGGCGGGGGTTTTAACCGCTGCGTCCCCCGTTGCCCTAGATCAGCTGCAGAGTCCAGAGATCGCCGTCCTGAGGACGTCCGGGATCTTCGCCCAGGGGGAGTCTTTGCAGATTAAGTGCGCCTGCCCCAACTACTACGTCGGGGCCAGGTTCAAGCTGCACAAGGTGGGCGAGGCGACCTACATGAGCTCGCTGGAGGCCGAGGGGGAGTACTCGAACGTCACCTTCGTCGTGGCGAACATCACCAAGGGCATGGCGGGCTACTACACCTGCACGTACCAGCTGCTGAGCGGGAGCAGGCTTTACAATTCCACCATGAGTGACAAGGCCAAGGTCTCGGTGATCGGTGAGTGGGGCCGGCCGGGGGGTGGGGGGGGGGACGCACGGGAGTTGGTGATGCCGGGATTCCCGTTTTGATCCGAAGGTTTTAGAAGTTGATCCAGGGCCCGAAGGGCAGCATCGATTGGCCACCCCTAATCGCCACGGTTACCGATGGCTGGATCGTCCAGTTCACACCCCCCCTTCTTTGTCGATCACTCGCTCCCTCTCTCCCTCTCACTCACTCTCTCACCCTCTCTCGCTCTCTCACCCTCTCTCACACTCTCACACTCTCTCAATCCCTCGCCCTCTTGCCCTCCCACTCTCTCTCCCTCTCACTCTCTCTCCCTCCCACCCTCTCACCCTCTCACTCTCTCTCTCTCACTCTCTCACTCTCTCACTCTCTCACTCTCTCACTCTCTCACCCTCTCGCCCTCTCGCCCTCTCACTCTCTCACTCTCTCACCCTCTCGCTCACTCACTCTCTCACCCTCTCACTCTCTCACTCTCTCACCCTCTCACCCTCTCGCTCTCTCACCCTCTCGCCCTCTCGCCGTCCCACTCTCTCACTCTCTCACCCTCTCGCTCTCTCGCTCTCCCGAAGGGCAGCATCGACTGGCCACCCCTAATCGCCACGGTTACCGATGGCTGGATCGTCCAGTTCACAACCCCCTTCTTTGTCGATCACTCGCTCCCTCTCTCCCTCTCACTCACTCTCTCACCCTCTCTCGCTCTCTCTCTCTCTCCCTCTCACTCACTCTCTCACCCTCTCTCGCTCTCTCGCTCTCTCCCTCTCTCTCTCACACTCTCTCACTCTCTCTCACTCTCACTCTCTCACCCTCTCACCCTCCCTCTCTCTCTCCCACTCTCTCCCTCTCAGTCTCTCTCCCTCTCACTCACTCTCTCACCCTCTCTCGCTCTCTCCCTCTCTCCCTGTCTCACACTCTCTCACTCTCTCTCGCTCTCACTCTCTCTCTCCCTCTCACTCACTCTCTCACCCTCTCACCCTTTCACCCCCTCACCCTCTCACCCTCTCTCACCCTCTCTCGCTCTCTCACCCTCTCTCACTCTCTCACCCTCTCACCCTCTCTCACCCTCTCTCGCTCTCTCACCCTCTCTCACACTCTCACACTCTCTCAATCCCTCGCCCTCTTGCCCTCCCACTCTCTCTCCCTCTCACTCTCTCTCCCTCCCACCCTCTCACCCTCTCACTCTCTCTCTCTCACTCTCTCACTCTCTCACTCTCTCACTCTCTCACTCTCTCACCCTCTCGCCCTCTCACTCTCTCACTCTCTCACCCTCCCTCTCTCTCTCCCACTCTCTCCCTCTGACTCTCTCTCCCTCTCACTCTCTCTCCCTCTCACTCACTCTCTCACCCTCTCTCGCTCTCTCCCTCTCTCCCTGTCTCACATTCTCTCACTCTCTCTCGCTCTCACTCTCTCTCTCCCTCTCACTCACTCTCTCACTCTCTCACCCTTTCACCCCCTCACCCTCTCACCCTCTCTCACCCTCTCTCGCTCTCTCACCCTCTCTCACTCTCTCACCCTCTCACCCTCTCTCACCCTCTCTCGCTCTCTCACCCTCTCACATTCTCTCAATCCCTCGCCCTCTTGCCCTCCCACTCTCTCTCCCTCTCATTCTCTCTCCCTCCCACCCTCTCACCCTCTCACTCTCTCTCTCTCACTCTCTCACTCTCTCACTCTCTCACTCTCTCACTCTCTCACTCTCTCACTCTCTCACTCTCTCACCCTCTCGCCCTCTCGCCCTCTCACTCTCTCACTCTCTCACCCTCTCGCTCACTCACTCTCTCACCCTCTCACTCTCTCACTCTCTCACCCTCTCGCTCTCTCACCCTCTCGCCCTCTCACCCTCTCACCCTCTCGCACTCTCACTCTCTCACTATCTCACTCTCTCACCCTCTCACCCTCTCACCCTCTCGCCCTCTCGCCCTCTCGCCCTCTCGCCCTCTCGCTCTCTCGCTCTCTCGCCCACTCACCCTCTCACCCTCTCGCCCTCTCGCCCTCTCGCCCTCTCGCCCTCTCGCCCTCTCGCCCTCTCGCCCTCTCACTCTCTCACTGTCTCGCTCTCTCGCCCTCTCGCCCTCTCGCCCTCTCACCCTCTCACCCTCTCCCTCTCTCGCCCTCTCGCCCTCTCGCCCTCTCGCCCTCTCACCCTCTCACTCTCTCACCCTCTCACCCTCTCACCCTCTCACCCTCTCACCCTCTCACCCTCTCTCCCTCTCGCCCTCTCGCCCTCTCGCCCTCTCACCCTCTCACCCTCTCACCCTCTCACCCTCTCACCCTCTCACTCTCTCACCCTCTCACCCTCTCGCCCTCTCGCCCTCTCGCCCTCTCGCTCTCTCGCCCTTTCGCCCTCTCGCCCTCTCGCCCTTTCACCCTCTCAGTCTCTCACTCTCTCACTCTCTCACCCTCTCACCCTCTCACCCTCTCGCCCTCTCGCCCTCTCGCCCTCTCGCCCTCTCGCCCTCTCACCCTCTCACCCTCTCGCTCTCTCGCCCTCTCGCCCTCTCGCCCTCTCACCCTCTCACCCTCTCACCCTCTCACCCTCTCACCCTCTCACCCTCTCAGTCTCTCACTCTCTCACTCTCTCACTCTCTCATTCTCTCACCCTCTCACTCTCTCACCCTCTCACCCTCTCACCCTCTCACCCTCTCACTCTCTCACCCTCTCACTCTCTCACCCTCTCACTCTCTCACCCTCTCACTCTCTCACTCTCTCACTCTCTCACCCTCTCACCCTCTCGCTCTCTCACCCTCTCACTCTCTCACCCTCTCACCCTCTCACCCTCTCACCCTCTCACCCTCTCACCCTCTCTCTCTCTCTCTCTCTCTCTCACCCTCTCACCCTCTCACTCTCTCACCCTCTCACTCTCTCACCCTCTCACTCTCTCACTCTCTCACTCTCTCACTCTCTCACTCTCTCACCCTCTCACCCTCTCGCTCTCTCACTCTCTCACTCTCTCACCCTCTCACCCTCTCACTCTCTCACTCTCTCACTCTCTCGCCCTCTCACCCTCTCACTCTCTCACTCTCTCACTCTCTCACTCTCTCACCCTCTCACCCTCTCACCCTCTCGCCCTTTCACCCTCTCACCCTCTCGCCCTTTCACCCTCTCACCCTCTCGCCCTCTCACCCTCTCACTCTCTCACCCTCTCACCCTCTCGCCCTCTCACCCTCTCACTCTCTCACCCTCTCACCCTCTCTCTCTCTCACTCTCTCTCGCCCTCTCGCCCTCTCGCCCACTCGCCCTCTCGCACTGTCACCCTCTCACCCTCTCGCTCTCTCACCCTCTCACCCTCTCGCCCTCTCGCCCTCTCGCCATCTCACCCTCTCGCTCTGTCACCCTCTCGCCCTCTCGCGCTGTCACCCTCTCGCTCTCTCGCCCTCTCACCCTCTCACCCTCTCACCCTCTCACCCTCTCACCCTCTCACCCTCTCACCCTCTCACCCTCTTGCCCTCTCACCCCCTCGCCCTCTCACCCTCTCACCCTCTCGCCCTCTCACCCTCTCACCCTCTCACCCTCTCACCCTCTCACCCTCTTGCCCTCTCACCCCCTCACCCTCTCACCCTCTCACCCTCTCGCCCTCTCGCTCTCTCACCGTCACCCTCTCGCACTGTCACCCTCTCGCACTGTCACCCTCTCGCCCTCTCACCCTCTCACCCTCTCTCGCCCACTCACCCACTCACCCTCTCACCCTCTCACCCTCTCACTCTCTCACCCACTCACCCTCTCGCCATCTCGCCCTCTCGCCCTCTCACCCACTCACCCTCTCACCCTCTCACTCTCTCACCCACTCACCCTCTCACCCTCTCGCCCTCTCGCACTGTCACCCTCTCACCCTCTCGCTCTCTCACCCTCTCACCCACTCACCCTCTCACCCTCTCGCCCACTCACCCACTCACGCTCTCACCCTCTCACCCTCTCACTCTCTCACCCTCTCACCCTCTCACCCTCTCTCTCTCTCTCTCACCCTCTCACTCTCTCACTCTCTCACCCTCTCACCCTCTCACCCTCTCACCCTCTCACCCTCTCACTCTCTCACTCACTCTCTCACCCTCTCACCCTCTCACTCTCTCACTCTCTCACCCTCTCACCCTCTCACCCTCTCAATCTCTCACCCTCTCACCCTCTCACCCTCTCACCCACTCACCCTCTCACCCTCTCACCCTCTCACTCTCTCACCCTCTCGCCCTCTCGCTCTCTCACTCTCTCACCCTCTCACCCTCTCACTCTCTCACCCTCTCACTCTCTCACTCTCTCACCCACTCACCCTCTCGCCATCTCGCCCTCTCGCCCTCTCACCCACTCACCCTCTCACTCTCTCACCCACTCACCCTCTCACCCTCTCGCCCTCTCGCACTGTCACCCTCTCACCCTCTCGCTCTCTCACCCTCTCACCCACTCACCCTCTCACCCTCTCGCCCACTCACCCACTCACCCTCTCACCCTCTCACCCTCTCACTCTCTCACCCTCTCACCCTCTCACCCTCTCTCTCTCTCTCTCTCTCTCACCCTCTCACTCTCTCACTCTCTCACCCTCTCACCCTCTCACCCTCTCACCCTCTCACCCTCTCACTCTCTCACTCTCTCTCTCACCCTCTCACCCTCTCACCCTCTCACCCTCTCACCCTCTCACCCTCTCACCCTCTCACTCTCTCACCCTCTCGCTCCCTCACTCTCTCACTCTCACTCTCTCTCACCCTCTCACCCTCTCACCCTCTGGCCCTCTCGCACTGTCACCCTCTCGCTCTCTCACCCTCTCACCCTCTGGCCCTCTCGCACTGTCACTCTCTCACCCTCTCACTCTCTCACCCTCTCACCCTCTCACCCTCTCACCCTCTCACCCTCTCACCCTCTCACTCTCTCGCCCTCTCGCCCTCTCGCCCTCTCACCCTCTCACCCTCTCACCCTCTCACCCTCTCACTCTCTCACTCTCTCACCCTCTCACCCTCTCACCCTCTCACCCTCTCACCCTCTCACCCTCTCACTCTCTCACTCTCTCACTCTCTCACTCTCTCACCCTCTCACCCTCTCACTCTCTCACTCTCTCACTCTCTCACTCTCTCACCATCTCACCCTCTCACTCTCTCACCCTCTCTCTCTCTCACTCTCTCACTCTCTCACTCTCTCACCCTCTCACCCTCTCACTCTCTCACTCTCTCACCCTCTCGCCCTCTCGCTCTCTCGCTCTCTCGCTCTCTCACCCTCTCACTCACTCACCCTCTCACTCTCTCACCCTCTCACTCTCTCACTCTCTCACCCTCTCACTCTCTCACCCTCTCACCCTCTCACCCTCTCACTCTCTCACCCTCTCACCCTCTCACCCTCTCACTCTCTCACCCTCTCACTCTCTCACCCTCTCACTCTCTCACTCTCTCACCCTCTCACTCTCTCACCCTCTCACCCTCTCACCCTCTCACCCTCTCACCCTCTCACCCTCTCACCCTCTCACCCTCTCACCCTCACACCCTCACACCCTCTCACTCTCTCACTCTCTCACCCTCTCACCCTCTCACCCTCTCACCCTCTCACCCTCTCACCCTCTCACCCTCTCACTCTCTCACTCTCTCACCCTCTCACCCTCTCACTCACTCACTCTCTCACTCTCTCACCCTCTCACCCTCTCACTCTCTCTCTCTCTCACCCTCTCACTCTCTCACCCTCTCACTCTCTCACCCTCTCGCTCTCTCGCCCTCTCGCCCTCTCACTCTCTCGCCCTCTCGCCCTCTCACTCTCTCACTCTCTCACTCTCTCACCCTCTCACCCTCTCACCCTCTCACTCTCTCACCCTCTCACCCTCTCACCCTCTCACTCTCTCACTCTCTCACTCTCTCACCCTCTCACTCTCTCACTCTCTCACTCTCTCACCCTCTCACTCTCTCTCTCTCTCACTCTCTCACTCTCTCTCTGACTCTCTCACCCTCTCACCCTCTCACTCTCTCACTCTCTCACTCTCTCACTCTCTCACTCTCTCACTCTCTCACCCTCTCACCCTCTCACACTCTCACTCTCTCACCCTCTCACTCTCTCACTCTCTCACCCTCTCACTCTCTCACTCTCTCACTCTCTCACTCTCTCTCTCACCCTCTCGCTCTCTCACCCTCTCACCCTCTCACTCTCTCACTCTCTCACTCTCTCAGCCTCTCACCCTCTCACTCTCTCACTCTCTCACCCTCTCACACTCTCACACTCTCACTCTCTCACCCTCTCACTCTCTCACTCTCTCACTCTCTCACCCTCTCACTCTCTCACTCTCTCACTCTCTCACTCTCTCTCTCACCCTCTCGCTCTCTCACCCTCTCACCCTCTCACTCTCTCACTCTCTCACTCTCTCAGCCTCTCACCCTCTCACTCTCTCACTCTCTCACCCTCTCACCCTCTCACTCTCTCTCTCTCTCTCTCTCTCACCCTCTCACTCTCTCACTCTCTCACTCTCTCACTCTCTCTCTGACCCTCTCAACCTCTCACCCTCTCACTCTCTCACTCTCTCACCCTCTCACCCTCTCACTCTCTCACCCTCTCACTCTCTCACTCTCTCTCTCTCTCTCTCTCTCACCCTCTCACTCTCTAACCCTCTCACCCTCTCACTCTCTCACCCTCTCACTCTCTCACCCTCTCACTCTCTCACTCTCTCACTCTCTCACCCTCTCACTCTCTCACCCTCTCACCCTCTCACTCTCTCACTCTCTCACCCTCTCACTCTCTCACTCTCTCACCCTCTCACTCTCTCACTCTCTCACTCTCTCACCCTCTCACTCTCTCACCCTCTCACCCGCTCACCCTCTCAGTCTCTCTCGCTCTCTCACTCACTCACCCTCTCACTCTCTCACTCTCTCACCCTCTCACCCTCTCACCCTCTCACCATCTCACCCTCTCACTCTCTCACTCTCTCACCCTCTCACCCTCTCACCCTCTCACCCTCTCACCCTCTCACCCTCTCACCCTCTCACTCTCTCACCCTCTCACCCTCTCACCCTCTCACCCTCTCACTCTCTCACCCTCTCACCCTCTCACCCTCTCACCCTCTCACTCTCTCACTCTCTCTCTCTCTCACTCTCTCACCCTCTCACCCTCTCACCCTCTCACTCTCTCTCACCCTCTCACCCTCTCACCCTCTCACCCTCTCACTCTCTCACTCTCTCACCCTCTCACACTCTCACTCTCTCACCCTCTCACCCTCTCACTCTCTCACCCTCTCACTCTCTCACCCTCTCACCCTCTCACCCTCTCACTCTCTCACCCTCTCACTCTCTCACTCCCTCACCATCTCACCCTCTCACCCTCTCACGCTCTCACCCTCTCACTCACTCTCTCACTCTCTCACCCTCTCACCCTCTCACTCCCTCACCCTCTCACCCTCTCACCCTCTCACCCTCTCACCCTCTCACTCTCTCACTCTCTCACTCTCTCACTCTCTCACCCTCTCACTCTCTCACCCTCTCACTCTCTCACCCTCTCACCCTCTCACTCTCTCACTCTCTCACTCTCTCACCCTCTCACCCTCTCACCCTCTCTCTCACCCTCTCACTCTCTCACTCTCTCACCCTCTCACCCTCTCACCCTCTCACCCTCTCACCCTCTCACCCTCTCACCCTCTCACCCTCTCACCCTCTCACCCTCTCACCCTCTCACCCTCTCACTCTCTCACTCTCTCACCCTCTCACCCTCTCACCCTCTCACCCTCTCACCCTCTCACCCTCTCACCCTCTCACTCTCTCACTCTCTCACCCTCTCACCCTCTCTCTCACCCTCTCACTCTCTCACCCTCTCACCCTCTCACCCTCTCACCCTCTCACCCTCTCACTCTCTCACTCTCTCACCCTCTCACCCTCTCACCCTCTCACCCTCTCACCCTCTCACCCTCTCACCCTCTCACCCTCTCAGTCTCTCACCCTCTCACCCTCTCACTCTCTCACCCTCTCACCCTCTCTCCCTCTCTCCCTCTCTCCCTCTCACCCTCTCACTCTCTCACCCTCTCACCCTCTCACCCTCTCACCCTCTCACCCTCTCACTCTCTCACCCTCTCACTCTCTCACCCTCTCACCCTCTCACCCTCTCACTCTCTCACTCTCTCACCCTCTCACCCTCTCACCCTCTCACCCTCTCACCCTCTCACCCTCTCTCCCTCTCTCCCTCTCACCCTCTCACCCTCTCACTCTCTCACCCTCTCACCCTCTCACCCTCTCACCCTCTCACCCACTCTCTCTCTCACTCTCTCACTCTCTCATTCTCTCACTCTCTCACCCTCTCACTCTCTCACTCTCTCACTCTCTCACTCTCACTCTCTCACCCTCTCACTCTCTCACCCTCTCACTCTCTCACTCTCTCACTCTCACCCTCTCACCCTCTCACCCTCTCACCCTCTCACCCTCTCACCCTCTCACCCTCTCGCTCTCTCACCCTCTCACTCTCTCACCCTCTCACTCTCTCACTCTCTCACTCTCACCCTCTCACTCTCTCACCCTCTCACCCTCTCACCCTCTCGCCCTCTCGCTCTCTCACCCTCTCACCCTCTCTCCCTCTCACTCTCTCACCCTCTCACCCTCTCACTCTCTCACCCACTCTCTCTCTCACCCTCTCACCCTCTCACTCTCTCTCTCTCTCTCTCACCCTCTCACCCTCTCGCCCTCTCGCTCTCTCACCCTCTCACCCTCTCACCCTCTCACTCTCTCACCCTCTCACCCTCTCACCCTCTCACCCTCTCACTCTCTCACTCTCTCACTCTCTCACCCTCTCTCCCTCTCACCCTCTCGCCCTCTCGCCCTCTCGCCCTCTCGCCCTCTCGCTCTCTCACCCTCTCAGCCTCTCACCCTCTCACTCTCTCACTCTCTCTCTCTCTCTCTCACTCTCTCACCCTCTCACCCTCTCACCCTCTCTCTCTCTCACCCTCTCTCTCTCTCACCCTCTCACCCTCTCACCCTCTCACCCTCTCACCCTCTCACCCTCTCACCCTCTCACCCTCTCACCCTCTCTCTCTCTCACTCTCTCACTCTCTCACCCTCTCACCCTCTCTCTCTCTCACTCTCTCACCCTCTCACTCTCTCACCCTCTCACCCTCTCACCCTCTCACTCTCTCTCTCTCTCACCCTCTCACCCTCTCACCCTCTCACCCTCTCACCCTCTCACTCTCTCACCCTCTCACCCTCTCACCCTCTCACCCTCTCACCCTCTCTCCCTCTCACTCTCTCACCCTCTCACCCTCTCACCCTCTCACCCTCACACCCTCTCACCCTCTCACCCTCTCACCCTCTCACCCTCTCACCCTCTCTCCCTCTCACCCTCTCACCCTCTCACCCTCTCACCCTCTCACCCTCTCACCCTCTCACCCTCTCACCCTCTCACCCTCTCTCTCTCTCTCTCACTCTCTCTCTCTCTCTCTCTCTCACCCTCTCTCCCTCTCGCCCTCTCGCCCTCTCGCCCTCTCGCCCTCTCGCCCTCTCGCCCTCTCGCCCTCTCTCACTCTCTCTCTCTCTCTCTCTCTCGCCCTCTCGCCCTCTCGCCCTCTCGCCCTCTCGCCCTCTCGCCCTCTCGCCCTCTCGCCCTCTCGCCCTCTCTCACTCTCTCACTCTCTCTCTCTCTCTCTCTCTCGCCCTCTCGCCCTCTCGCCCTCTCGCCCTCTCGCCCTCTCGCCCTCTCACCCTCTCACCCTCTCACCCTCTCACCCTCTCACTCTCTCACTCTCTCACTCTCACCCTCTCACCCTCTCACCCTCTCACCCTCTCACCCTCTCACCCTCTCACCCTCTCACCCTCTCTCACCCTCTCGCCCTCTCGCCCTCTCGCCCTCTCGCCCTCTCGCCCTCTCGCCCTCTCGCCCTCTCGCCCTCTCACCCTCTCACCCTCTCACCCTCTCACTCTCTCACTCTCTCACTCTCTCACTCTCACCCTCTCACCCTCTCACCCTCTCACCCTCTCACCCTCTCACCCTCTCACCCTCTCACCCTCTCACTCTCTCACCCTCTCACCCTCTCACTCTCTCACTCTCACCCTCTCTCTCTCTCTCTCTCACCCTCTCACTCTCTCACCCTCTCTCCCTCTCACTCTCTCACCCTCTCACCCTCTCACCCTCTCACCCTCTCACCCTCTCACCCTCTCACCCTCTCACCCTCTCACCCTCTCACCCTCTCACTCTCTCACTCTCTCACTCTCTCTCTCTCTCACCCTCTCACCCTCTCACCCTCTCACTCTCTCACCCTCTCACCCTCTCACTCTCTCACCCTCTCACCCTCTCACTCTCTCACCCTCTCACTCTCTCACTCTCTCACTCTCTCACCCTCTCACCCTCTCACCCTCTCACTCTCTCACTCTCTCACTCTCTCTCTCTCTCACCCTCTCACCCTCTCACCCTCTCACCCTCTCACCCTCTCACCCTCTCACCCTCTCACTCTCTCTCTCTCTCTCTCACCCTCTCACCCTCTCACCCTCTCACTCTCTCACCCTCTCACCCTCTCACCCTCTCACCCTCTCACCCTCTCACCCTCTCTCTCTCTCTCTCTCTCTCTCGCCCTCTCGCCCTCTCGCCATCTCGCCCTCTCACACTCTCTCACCCTCTCACCCTCTCACCCTCTCACCCTCTCACCCTCTCACCCTCTCACCCTCTCACTCTCTCACCCTCTCACCCTCTCACCCTCTCACTCTCTCACTCTCTCACTCTCTCACCCTCTCACCCTCTCACCCTCTCACCCTCTCACCCTCTCACTCTCTCACCCTCTCACCCTCTCACCCTCTCACCCTCTCACCCTCTCACCCTCTCACCCTCTCTCTCTCTCACTCTCTCACCCTCTCACCCTCTCACCCTCTCACCCTCTCACCCTCTCACCCTCTCACCCTCTCACCCTCTCACTCTCTCACCCTCTCACTCTCTCACCCTCTCACCCTCTCACACTCTCACCCTCTCTCTCTCTCACTCTCTCACCCTCTCACCCTCTCTCTCTCTCTCCCTCTCACCCTCTCGCCCTCTCACCCTCTCACCCTCTCACCCTCTCACTCTCTCACCCTCTCACTCTCTCACTCTCTCACCCTCTCACTCTCTCACCCTCTCACTCTCTCTCGCTCTCACTCTCTCACCCTCTCACCCTCTCACCCTCTCACCCTCTCACCCTCTCACTCTCTCACCCTCTCACTCTCTCACTCTCTCACTCTCTCACCCTCTCACTCTCTCACTCTCTCACCCTCTCACCCTCTCACTCTCTCACTCTCTCACTCTCTCACTCTCTCACCCTCTCACTCTCTCACTCTAGCACCCTCTCACTCTCTCAACCTCTCTCCCTCTCGCTCTCTCACCCTCTCACCCTCTCACTCTCTCACCCTCTCACCCTCCCGCTCTCTCGCCCTCTCACTCTCTCACTCTCTCACTCTCTCACTCTCTCACCCTCTCACCCTCTCACCCTCTCACTCTCTCACCCTCTCACTCTCTCACCCTCTCACCCTCTCACCCTCTCACTCTCTCACTCTCTCACCCTCTCACACTCTCGCCCTCTCGCCCTCTCGCTCTCTCGCCCTCTCACTCTCTCACTCTCTCACTCTCTCACTCTCTCACTCTCTCACCCTCTCACTCTCTCACTCTCTCACCCTCTCACCCTCTCACCCTCTCTCTCTCTCACCCTCTCACACTCTCACTCTCTCACTCTCTCGCTCTCTCGCTCTCTCGCCCTCTCACCCTCTCACACTCTCACACTCTCGCTCTCTCGCTCTCTCACTCTCTCACTCTCTCACCCTCTCACTCTCTCGCCCTCTCGCCCTCTCGCCCTCTCACCCTCTCACCCTCTCACCCTCTCACACTCTCACCCTCTCACCCTCTCACCCTCTCACCCTCTCACTCTCTCACTCTCTCACTCTCTCACCCTCTCACCCTCTCACCCTTTCACTCTCTCACTCTCTCACTCTCTCACTCTCTCGCTCTCTCGCCCTCTCACTCACTCACTCTCTCACCCTCTCTCACCCTCTCACCCTCTCGCCCTCTCACTCTCTCACCCTCTCACTCTCTCAATCTCTCACTCTCTCACTCTCTCACCCTCTCACCCTCTCACCCTCTCACCCTCTCGCTCTCTCACCCTCTCACCCTCTCACTCTCTCTCTCTCTCACTCTATCACCCTCTCACCCTCTCACCCTCTCACCCTCTCTCTCTCTCTCTCACCCTCTCTCTCTCTCACTCTCTCACCCTCTCACCCTCTCACCCTCTCACTCTCTCACCCTCTCACCCTCTCACCCTCTCACCCTCTCACCCTCTCACCCTCTCACCCTCTCACTCTCTCACTCTCTCTCTCTCTCTCTCACTCTCTCACCCTCTCACCCTCTCTCTCTCTCACCCTCTCTCTCTCTCACTCTCTCACTCTCTCACTCTCTCACCCTCTCACCCTCTCACCCTCTCACCCTCTCACCCTCTCACCCTCTCACCCTCTCACTCTCTCACTCTCTCACCCTCTCACCCTCTCACCCTCTCACCCTCTCACCCTCTCACTCTCTCACCCTCTCACTCTCTCACCCTCTCACCCTCTCACTCTCTCTCTCTCTCACTCTCTCACTCTCTCACCCTCTCACCCTCTCTCTCTCTCACCCTCTCACCCTCTCTCCCTCTCACTCTCTCACTCTCTCACCCTCTCACCCTCTCACCCTCTCACCCTCTCACCCTCTCACCCTCTCACTCTCTCACTCTCTCACCCTCTCACCCTCTCACCCTCACACCCTCTCACCCTCTCACCCTCTCACCCTCTCACCCTCTCACCCTCTCACTCTCTCACCCTCTCACCCTCTCACCCTCTCACCCTCTCACCCTCTCACCCTCTCACCCTCTCTCCTCACCCTCTCTCCCTCTCACTCTCTCACTCTCTCACTCTCTCACCCTCTCACCCTCTCACCCTCTCACCCTCTCACTCTCTCACTCTCTCACCCTCTCACCCTCACACCCTCTCACCCTCTCACCCTCTCACCCTCTCACCCTCTCACCCTCTCACCCTCTCACCCTCTCACCCTCTCACTCTCTCACCCTCTCACCCTCTCACCCTCTCACCCTCTCACCCTCTCACCCTCTCTCTCTCTCACTCTCTCTCTCTCTCTCTCTCTCACCCTCTCACCCTCTCACCCTCTCACCCTCTCACTCTCTCACCCTCTCACCCTCTCACCCTCTCACCCTCTCCCCCTCTCGCCCTCTCGCCCTCTCGCTCTCTCACCCTCTCACCCTCTCTCCCTCTCACTCTCTCCCTCTCACTCTCTCACTCTCTCACTCTCACCCTCTCACTCTCTCACCCTCTCACTCTCTCGCCCTCTCGCCCTCTCACCCTCTCACCCTCACCCTCTCACCCTCTCTCACCCTCTCACCCTCTCGCCCTCTCGCCCTCTCGCCCTCTCGCCCTCTCACTCTCTCACTCTCTCACTCTCACCCCTCTCACTCTCTCACCCTCTCACCCTCTCACCCTCTCACTCTCTCACTCTCTCACTCTCTCACTCTCACCCTCTCACTCTCTCACCCTCTCACCCTCTCACCCTCTCACCCTCTCACTCTCTCACCCTCTCACCCTCTCACCCTCTCACCCTCTCACCCTCTCACTCTCTCACCCTCTCACCCTCTCACTCTCTCACTCTCTCACTCTCTCACCCTCTCACTCTCTCACTCTCTCACTCTCACCCTCTCTCTCTCTCTCTCACCCTCTCACTCTCTCACCCTCTCTCCCTCTCACTCTCTCACTCTCTCACCCTCTCACCCTCTCACCCTCTCACCCTCTCTCACTCTCTCACTCTCTCACTCTCTCACCCTCTCACTCTCTCACCCTCTCACTCTCTCACTCTCTCACTCTCACCCTCTCTCTCTCTCTCTCTCACCCTCTCACTCTCTCACCCCTCTCTCCCTCTCACCCTCTCACCCTCTCACCCTCTCACCCTCTCACCCTCTCACTCTCTCACCCTCTCACTCTCTCACTCTCTCACCCTCTCACCCTCTCACTCTCTCACTCTCTCACTCTCTCTCTCTCACCCTCTCACCCTCTCACCCTCTCACCCTCTCACTCTCTCACCCTCTCACCCTCTCACCCTCTCACCCTCTCACTCTCTCACCCTCTCACCCTCTCACCCTCTCACTCTCTGACCCTCTCACCCTCTCACCCTCTCACCCTCTCACTCTCTCACCCTCTCACCCTCTCACCCTCTCACCCTCTCACTCTCTCACTCTCTCACCCTCTCACCCTCTCACCCTCTCTCTCTCTCACCCTCTCACCCTCTCACCCTCTCACCCTCTCACTCTCTCACTCTCTCACCCTCTCACCCTCTCACTCTCTCACTCTCTCACCCCTCTCACCCTCTCACCGTCTCTCTCTCTCTCTCACCCTCTCACCCTCTCACCCTCTCACTCTCTCACTCTCTCACTCTCTCACCCTCTCACCCTCTCACTCTCTCACTCTCTCACTCTCTCACTCTCTCTCTCTCTCACCCTCTCACCCTCTCACTCTCTCACCCTCTCACTCTCTCTCTCTCTCACCCTCTCACCCTATCACCCTCTCACCCTCTCACCCTCTCACTCTCTCACTCTCTCTCTCACCCTCTCACCCTCTCACCCTCTCACCCTCTCACCCTCTCACCCTCTCACCCTCTCACCCTCTCACCCTCTCACTCTCTCAATCTCTCGCCCTCTCGCCCTCTCGCCCTCTCGCCCTCTCGCCCTCTCGCCCTCTCACCCTCTCACCCTCTCACCCTCTCACCCTCTCACCCTCTCACCCTTTCACCCTCTCACTCTCTCACTCTCTCACCCTCTCACCCTCTCACCCTCTCACCCTCTCACCCTCTCACTCTCTCACCCTCTCACCCTCTCACCCTCTCACCCTCTCAGCCTCTCACCCTCTCACCCTCTCACCCTCTCTCTCTCTCACTCTCTCTCACCCTCTCACCCTCTCTCCGTCTCGCCCTCTCGCCCTCTCACCCTCTCACCCTCTCGCCCTCTCACCCTCTCACTCTCTCACCCTCTCACCCTCTCACCCTCTCACCCTCTCACCCTCTCACTCTCTCACCCTCTCACCCTCTCACCCTCTCGCCCTCTCACCCTCTCACTCTCTCGCTCTCTCACCCTCTCGCTCTCTCGCCCTCTCTCTCTCACCCTCTCACCCTCTCACCCTCTCACTCTCTCACTCTCTCACTCTCTCACTCTCTCACTCTCTCACTCTCTCACCCTCTCACTCTCTCACCCTCTCACCCTCTCACCCTCTCACCCTCTCACCCTCTCACTCTCTCACCCTCTCACCCTCTCACCCTCTCGCCCTCTCACCCTTTCACTCTCTCGCTCCCTCTCTCTCTCACCCTCTCGCCCTTTCACCCTCTCACCCTCTCACCCTCTCACTCTCTCACCCTCTCACTCTCTCACCCTCTCACTCTCTCACCCTCTCACCCTCTCACCCTCTCACCCTCTCACTCACTCACTCTCTCACCCTCTCACTCTCTCACCCTCTCACTCTCTCACCCTCTCACCCTCTCACCCTCTCACCCTCTCACCCTCTCACTCACTCACTCTCTCACCCTCTCACTCTCTCACCCTCTCACTCTCTCACTCTCTCACCCTCTCACTCTCTCACTCTCACTTTCTCTCTCTCTCTCTCTCACTCTCTCACTCTCTCACCCTCTCTCTCTCTCACCCTCTCACTCTCTCACCCTCTCACTCTCTCACTCTCTCACTCTCTCTCTCTCACTCTCTCTCACCCTCTCACTCTCTCACCCTCTCACTCTCTCACCCTCTCACCCTCTCACCCTCTCACCCTCTCACTCACTCACTCTCTCACCCTCTCACCCTCTCACTCTCTCACACTCTCACTCTCTCACCCTCTCACTCTCTCACCCTCTCACTCTCTCACCCACTCACCCTCTCACCCTCTCACTCTCTCACTCTCTCACTCTCTCACTCTCTCACCCTCTCACCCTCTCACTCTCTCACTCTCTCACCCTCTCACCCTCTCACCCTCTCACTCTCTCACTCTCTCAACCTCTCTCTCTCTCACCCTCTCACTCTCTCACCCTCTCACTCTCTCTCTCTCTCACTCTCTCACTCTCTCACCCTCTCTCTCTCTCACTCTCTCACCCTCTCACTCTCTCACTCTCTCACTCTCACTCTCTCTCACCCTCTCACTCTCTCACCCTCTCACTCTCTCACTCTCTCACCCTCTCACCCTCTCACCCTCTCACTCACTCACTCTCTCACCCTCTCACTCTCTCACCCTCTCACTCTCTCACCCTCTCACCCTCTCACTCTCTCACACTCTCACTCTCTCTCTCTCTCACCCTCTCACTCTCTCACCCTCTCACTCTCTCTCTCTCTCACTCTCTCACCCTCTCACTCTCTCACTCTCTCACTCTCTCACTCTCACTCTCTCACTCTCTCACCCTCTCTCTCACCCTCTCACCCTCTCACCCTCTCACCCTCTCACTCTCTCACTCTCTCTCCCTCTCACCCTCTCACTCTCTCACCCTCTCACTCTCTCACCCTCTCACTCTCTCACTCTCTCACCCTCTCTCTCACCCTCTCACCCTCTCACCCTCTCACCCTCTCACCCTCTCACCCTCTCACCCTCTCACTCTGTCACCCTCTCACCCTCTCACTCTCTCACCCTCTCACCCTCTCACCCTCTCTCTCTCTCTCTCTCTCACCCTCTCACCCTCTCACCCTCTCACCCTCTCACCCTCTCTCTCTCTCACCCTCTCACCCTCTCACCCTCTCACCCTCTCACCCTCTCACCCTCTCACCCTCTCTCTCTCTCACCCTCTCACCCTCTCACCCTCTCACTCTCTCACTCTCTCACCCTCTCACCCTCTCACCCCTCTCACCCTCTCACTCTCTCACCCTCTCACTCTCTCACCCCTCTCACCCTCTCACCCTCTCACCCTCTCACTCTCTCACTATCTCTCCCTCTCACCCTCTCACCCTCTCACTCTCTCACCCTCTCACTCTCTCACTCTCTCACCCTCTCACTCTCTCGCTCTCTCGCCCTCTCACTCTCTCTCTCTCTCACTCCCTCACCCTCTCACCCTCTCTCACTCTCTCACTCTCTCTCTCTCTCACTCTCTCACTCTCTCACCCTCTCACCCTCTCACCCTCTCACTCTCTCACCCTCTCTCTCTCTCTCTCTCACCCTCTCACTCTCTCTCTCTCTCACTCTCTCACTCTCTCACTCTCTCACCCTCTCACCCTCTCACCCTCTCACCCTCTCTCTCTCTCTCTCTCTCTCACTCTCTCACTCTCTCACTCTCTCACCCTCTCACCCTCTCTCTCTCTCACTCTCTCACCCTCTCACCCTCTCACCCTCTCACCCTCTCTCCCTCTCTCCCTCTCACCCTCTCACTCTCTCACCCTCTCACCCTCTCACTCTCTCAACCTCTCGCTCTCTCACCCTCTCACCCTCTCACTCTCTCACTCTCTCACCCTCTCACTCTCTCACTCTCTCACCCTCTCACCCTCTCACTCTCTCACTCTCTCACTCTCTCACTCTCTCACCCTCTCACCCTCTCACCCTCTCACCCTCTCAGTCTCTCTCACCCTCTCACCCTCTCACCCTCTCACTCTCTCACCCTCTCTCTCTCTCACCCTCTCACCCTCTCACCCTCTCACTCTCTCACTCTCTCACTCTCTCACCCTCTCACCCTCTCACCCTCTCACCCTCTCACCCTCTCACTCTCTCACTCTCTCACCCTCTCACCCTCTCACCCTCTCACCCTCTCAGTCTCTCTCACCCTCTCACTCTCTCACCCTCTCACCCTCTCACTCTATCACTCTCTCACCCTCTCACCCTCTCACTCTCTCACTCTCTCACCCTCTCACTCTCTCACTCTCTCACTCTCTCACCCTCTCACCCTCTCACCCTCTCGCCCTCTCACTCTCTCACCCTCTCACCCTCTCAGTCTCTCTCACCCTCTAACCCTCTCACCCTCTCAGTCTCTCTCACCCTCTCACTCTCTCACCCTCTCACCCTCTCACTCTATCACTCTCTCACTCTCTCACTCTCTCACCCTCTCACCCTCTCACCCTCTCACCCTCTCAGTCTCTCTCACCCTCTCACCCTCTCACCCTCTCACTCTCTCACCCTCTCTCTCTCTCACCCTCTCACCCTCTCACCCTCTCACACTCTCTCACTCTCTCTCTCTCTCTCTCTCTCTCACTCTCTCACCCTCTCACCCTCTCACCCTCTCACTCTCTCTCTCTCTCACCCTCTCACTCTCTCACTCTCTCACCCTCTCACCCTCTCACTCTCTCCTCTCTCTCACTCTCTCACCCTCTCGCTCTCTCGCTCTCTTCGCCCTCTCACTCTCTCTGACCCTCTCACCCTCTCACTCTCTCTCTCTCTCACTCTCTCACCCTCTCACCCTCTCACCCTCTCACTCTCTCTCTCTCTCACCCTCTCACTCTCTCACTCTCTCACCCTCTCGCCCTCTTCGCCGTCCCACTCTCTCACTCTCTCACCCTCTCGCTCTCTCAGTCTCTCTCGCCCTCCTCACCCTCTCACTCTCTCACCCTCTCACCCTCTCACCCTCTCACCCTCTCACCCTCTCTCTCTCTCTCACCCTCTCACCCTCTCACCCTCTCGCTCTCTTGCTCTCTTGCTCTCTCGCCCTCTCACCCTCTCACTCTCTCACCCCTCTCACCCTCTCACCCTCTCACTCTCTCACTCTCTCACTCTCTCACCCTCTCACCCTCTCACCCTCTCAGTCTCTCTCACCCTCTCACCCTCTCACCCTCTCACTCTCTCACCCTCTCTCTCTCTCACCCTTTCACCCTCTCACCCTCTCACCCTCTCTCTCTCTCTCTGACCCTCTCACCCTCTCACACTCTCACACTCTCACCCTCTCACTCTCTCACCCTCTCACCCTCTCACTCTCTCACCCTCTCACTCTCTCACTCTCTCACTCTCCTCACTCTCTCACCCTCTCACCCTCTCACCCTCTCACCCTCTCACTCTCTCACTCTCTCACTCTCTCACCCTCTCACCCTCTCTCCCTCTCACTCTCTCACTCTCTCACTCTCTCACTCTCTCACCCTCTCACCCTCTCACCCTCTCACTCTCTCACCCTCTCACCCTCTCGCCCTCTCACCCTCTCACCCTCTCACCCTCTCACTCTCTCACCCTCTCACCCTCTCACCCTCTCACTCTCTCACTCTCTCACTCTCTCACTCTCTCTCACCCTCTCACTCTCTCACCCTCTCACTCTCTCTCTCTCTCACTCTCTCACCCTCTCACCCTCTCACCCTCTCACTCACTCACTCTCTCACCCTCTCACCCTCTCACCCTCTCACTCTCTCACTCTTTCACTCTCTCACCCTCTCACTCTCTCACTCTCTCACTCTCTCGCCCTCTCACCCTCTCACCCTCTCACCCTCTCACCCTCTCACCCTCTCGCCCTCTCACCCTCTAACCCTCTCACTCACTCACTCTCTCTCTCACCCTCTCACTCTCTCACTCTCTCGCCCCTCTCACCCTCTCACCCTCTCACCCTCTCACTCCTCTCACCCTCTCACTCCTCTCACTCTCTCACTCTCTCTCTCACCCTCTCACTCTCTCACCCTCTCACTCTCTCACTCTCTCACTCTCTCACCCTCTCACTCTCTCACCCTCTCACCCTCTCACTCTCTCACTCTCTCACCTCTCACTCTCTCACTCTCTCACTCTCTCTCTCTCACTCTCTCACTCTCTCACTCTCTCACCCTCTCACCCTCTCGCCCTCTCACCCTCTCACCCTCTCACTCTCTCACCCTCTCACTCTCTCACCCTCTCACTCTCTCACCCTCTCACCCTCTCACTCTCTCACCCTCTCACTCACTCACCTCTCACTCTCTCACTCTCTCACCCTCTCACTCTCTCGCCCTCTCACCCTCTCACCCTCTCACCCCTCT